>NC_091183.1:43966420-44011420 GCF_040958095.1 Procambarus clarkii | reverse complement strand
GAAAGAGCACTGATATAAGCCTCCACAGAAGGATAGAAAGAGCACTGATATAAGCCTCCACAGAAGGATAGAAAGAGCACTGATATAAGCCTCTACAGAAGGATAGAAAGAGCACTGATATAAGCCTCTACAGAAGGATAGAAAGTGCACTGATATAAGCCTCCACAGAAGGATAGAAAGAGCAATGATATAAGCCTCCACAGAAGGATAGAAAGAGCACTGATATAAGCCTCCACAGAAGGATAGAAATTGCACTTGTGTAGGTTTTACTGAAGGGATTGGGCTGGCTGTGGTGTCCCGTATTGGATGGCCCAATAGCACGCGATCACATGGTTATTTCGTACAACTTTAGCAATGATTGTATTCTTATTACGAAACTTCTGAGAACGAATGGGCTCGTTAATCGTACAAACGCCTCCATAAGGGTAATTCGACACCCTGTGAAGAGAGTGTTGTTTTCGAGTTTCCAGCCTTTATTGTAGATAATAAAGCTGTTTTTATTGACTAATTTGTTCCTTTATTTGCATAACTGGAGGTATTTACCCAGCCCCTCGCCCCCCCCCCCCTCCTGTCAGGTCTACTTTACTTACTTTACTCTACTTTAAGAGTGCTTAGATATATCCCTTTACTGCACCTATGTGGTCATTTGGGTTCGCATTGTTAGGGGACAGGAAGCCTGATCAAGGTCTACCTAGGTAGACTACTAACGATCTCCCTCATAAAGAACCTACCACAACAGTTTCCTAAGTCCAAATTAAACGCCTGGCGGACACAGGCACCGTGTTTGAGGTTCTCTTAGGCTCACTACCATCCTTGCCCAGGATGCAACCCACAACAGCTTAGTAACTCCTTGGTCCCTAGTTACTGCTTGGTGAAGAGGTTAATCAGGTGAAAGGAAACGTTGGCTAAACGCTGCTGTCCTGGTTAATATAAGTTAATCAAGAATAAATTATGTATTCTGTTTGGCATTTATTCATATACAAATTATGTTGAATAAGGATGTGTTATTGTTGAGAAAGAGAGTGAGGAGAGAGAGAGAGAGAGAGAGAGAGAGAGAGAGAGAGAGAGAGAGAGAGAGAGAGAGAGAGAGAGAGAGAGAGAGAGAGTGATAGTGTGTTACATCATTATATATCATTGTATGTGTTTACCTGCTCGTCTGCGACCCCAGACTCACCTACTTACCCATCCACAAACTCACCCAGAAACATTTCAGACGTTCCTCGGGAGCAATTGAAAATATTGCTGATATCATTGCACGAAACCTTCCACAAGGATCGCATTCTCAGCGCGTCAATACCCCTTTCTTGTGTGTAGCCGGAGAGAGAGAGCGAGAGAGAGAGCGAGAGAGAGAGAAAGAGAGTGGGAGCGAGAGCGAGTAAAAGAGGGAAAATGAAATGATAGGGATGATTGCCATTTCATTTGTTTGGTTATACCGGTGTATAACCAGCGTAAGGCATTTCGGATATACTTGGGGATGTATATATCCGAAAGACATATATACAGAGATTTTTAGCAACCATAAGAGACAATAGAGAGATCAATGGAAAGAAATATTGAGATAAAATTACTAAATACTGTAAAGATAAAGATACTGTATTACTAATACAGCACTTGTAGTACAACTACAGTACCTGTATTAGCGTAAATACCTAATAAAAACACTTCTTTACACTCAGTTTGGTCCCTCAAACGAGCCCATACCGAGGAAAAAAACCTTAACACCACGTAAATCGGCCGGAATACAGCTTATTGAGGCAGTCGACCTCCTGGCCTCGTATCAACACGCCTTGGTTATCTTCTTGAGGTTATCTTGAGATGATTTCGAGGCTTTAGTGTCCCCGCTGCCCGGTCCTCGACCAGGCCTCCACCCCCAGGAAGCAGCCCGTGACAGCTGACTAACTCCCAGGTACCTATTTACTGCTAGGTAACAGGGGCATTCAGGGTGAAAGAAACTTTGCCCATTTGTTTCTGCCTCGTGCGGGAATCGAACCCGCGCCACAGAATTACGAGTCCTGCGCGCTATCCACCAGGCTACGAGGCCCCCTAGTGTGTATATCCCTCGCCTTGCTGTGGCCTCTTCCCGGAATCAAGGCTTCCCCGAATGTATGAATCGATAACAGTGATGAAAAGCTTGTATGACTGGTGTATATTGGAGGCTGAATGGCGCTGGGCGTAGCAGAGGGCAATGACTTATGTTTATTCTTGTCACGGGGAAGGAATTGACGGAAGAAAGTGGGACTTGTAGATATAAGGAGAGAGTGGAGGTATATATAGTGTAGGCCCGCCAAACACACACCGAAACTACGACGTTGGTACAACGTTCGAACAAGTTTTAACACCACCTAACCAGTTATAACAACCAGTATAGCAGGTTGTAACAACGTTCTAATACGTCATAAACACGTTAAGCCAAGATATAACAACTTTATTTCAAGTTGTAACAAGCGGAAAATAGAGACAGTTTCGGTTTGTGTTTCCAGGGGGGAAGCTACGAAGAGAATAGCTATACATCAGGAAGGGTGAGAATATGCGTATATACAAATTTGTATATTCCAGCTTTGATTCAAGGATATAGGATATATTATTGAATATGATATCAAGAGTGGGATCGATGATTCTTGCACGAATCTTCTCAATATTTCCTGTGTTCTTTTTTGCTCCTTGAGAAGGGAGTATAATCTTTTAACTCTCCATAATCTTTGTAAACCGGTTTATTGTGGGCTGATGCTGTATGTTGATCCTGTCAACATTTTCAATGGTGAAAAATGGTGAATAATGGTAATGGTGAATACAATTTAGATGGTGCAATCGAATATATAATCGAGCAACCCGTGTTCTTACAAATAACGTCGCTTTCCGCTCGTATTCGCTCTATGACTAAAAACTGTCGTACAAGAAAATAAAAGCGGCTCGCGAAAGTGACGTACTGTCCAGTTTTCTGTTTTAGGTCCTCTGGCTTAGTTTGTTAGATTAGGAAAGGACAGTTGAAATTAAGAGTTTTCACGACGTTTTGAAACCTTAGGAGAACTTGCTGCTCTCCTAACTTACCAGAGGTTAGGACCTAAAAACTTGCTGTTTTGGGTCCATTTCATTTGGAAAATAAAATTTCATATTCTAGTACGGCAATTATTTTTTTCATCTCACTCTCGATTAGTGAGATCAACTGAAGTTTTAAACCTAATCCTCCTAAAATTAAATAACTTATTAGCTCTTTCGAGCAACTATTTACTCTATGCAATGATAGATCACCAGAAAGTTGACTTCTATGTTACTGAATTTGGATAAACCTGAAACTTTTTTTGTTTTAACCACAACGTAAATATTAGATCTAACGTCCTAATGTGTTGGTTTACTTGTTATATTACTGCGCTAGTTTACGGCGGGTTTACTGGTATAAGCTTACATCCCGACGTGGAGCTGTAGCAGCTCCCCATGCAAGGGACTTTCTATTAGCAATATAATATCCCGCCACAGTTGCGAGTCATTTGTTCAGTTTGGTTGTCGTGTCTGGCTATCAACCTCTGGGTTGGATTATTTAGGACGTGTCACTTGCTTAATGATTAACCAACAAATATACTTTAAATCATGAATATACTTCTTAACTAAAGTCAGTTGCCAGTGTGTGTATATATCTAGTGTATATACGGTATACACTGTGTATACCTTAAGTGAATACTAGGCGAGTATCGGGGTTTACCTCTCAGTGTATATATATTCCTTGTTAATTTGGTGTTAGGCTTGAGTCCTATCAACAGCGAGAGGGTTATTAAGATTCACTACAAGAGCTTACTGACCAATCAGTGAACATACAACATGTATCAGGACACAGCTACCGGTGTAAGTATGTTTCATTTGCTCCAGGATGTGTCCTATTGTGTATGCGTATAGATGTGCAGATTTAGGATGTGTGTTGTAAATTATATACGCATGTATAAGCTTGCTTCAACACAATCATACTCTTTATTGTATACGCCGATCATACTCTTATCATACGATCATACTGGGGCGTCATACTAACCCTAAAAAAAATGGGAATTCAACAAAATCAAACAAATTTCAACTCAATTTCTCAGTCATGTGACTGAGAAATTGTGACATGCGTCAACAAAGGTAATTTTAATTTTTGCTTATTATAGCATTCATAGAGGTGAGAAACATTCGTGTTTCCTGCGACCTGTCGTCTCCTGATAGTGCACCGCATTTTGAAGTACAGAGCCCAGCCACCTACGTCAAAAATATGATGTAAAGGAAAATCACAGAGGTTCGTTAAAGGTTTTATAGTTCGTGGATTCTCGGTTATGTTAAGTTCTTGGCAATTTAATGCCTCATTTTTGTGTCGTTGTGGCACCTCGAGACGACGGGCTGGTACGCAAGCTATCATCATGGTAACTGATGTTGTAACCTGTTGAAGGTAAGCCATCAACAGGCTATGCTCGTCCATCCAGCGGCCGACCCCCCTAAACACATTCAACAATTTTAGCACTCTGCTTATTCAGAATCGGTTTTTTTCTGAAATATAAATTAATATTATATATTGTAATTCTGTGTATAGTTAGATATAGATTAGGGGGTATTTAGCCTTTGTGGCGACGAGCTGCGAACGAGAGCATCTTATGGAAGCCCGTCCTCATCAACCACAGGCTCGTTAAGCCACGTTCTATGGTCAATAGTCTATAGCTCGTTCTTTAGTCACCGTGGGGCAGTGGTAAAACCAGCCCGTCCTCGCATACAAAGATCCAAAGCTCGTTAATCCAGCCGCCAAACAACCAGTTTGTGAATTAAAAGCGGTTTACACACGACTCACAACTGATGACGTCCGAACACTTGCGGAACAAGTGCTTCGCTTCACGTCCTTTGTTCGAACCGCAATTCTATAAATGTTTTACTCACGTACTTCAAATACAAATAATCGTCAAAAGAATCTAAACACCTAACGTAACATACGCCTATATATATATACTTTTTATGTATAATAATATTAATATATAAGAACAAACCAATATTTAATACACTGTATGTTAAAATTTACGAATGCGTCTGAGGAGGACGGCCGCTGCTTTAACCATCCTAGTGTGAGTTTTAGCTGTTGTTGTTGTTCTTCTTCTTGTTCCTGCTGATAATTATAAAACTACACCACAGAGTTGCGCAGTGAGTCACGTTGGCCTTAGGGATTGCTCTGAAACATATATTTCGTCGAGATGAAATATAATTAACAATAAACACAAGTTGTCTGATGTAATGTTTTAAAGTAATACATTCAACACCAGCTTCACCACGCCATCACCCCGGGTGTATTAGAGGCATCGTGTGTCTCAAGATGGTGCGTGGTGTTCTTAATTAGATGAGCAGGAGAGAGTAAGTACAGAGTGAGGAACCAATACTTGGTTCCTACAACACGCAATTTACTAACTACACTTAGTTGTCAGAAGCTGCAGAAGCAGATGGGTTTCCTCGAGCGGTGACGAATATTCACAGATGTTTCTGACACCTTGAGAGTGCCAAGAGTGAAGGAAAACTCGTAGAATTGACCAAGTATAAGAAGACGAGAATACAACAATTGTAGAAGACCTGTTACCCCATACGAATAGCAACATATTCTTTCTTTATATCCATAGGCAGCGCCTATATTCAGAGGTGATTCCTTTATATATATCTACTTCTATAATCTACAGAAATATCTAAAACTATGCTCAACAAGCAGTAATAGAGAAACGAACGGTTCAGGTATAGAAGCAAATCAATAGTTACAAAATGCAATTTAACCCATTGTCATCTTAAACACATTCATATAGAACCCAAGAAGGTTACAAGGGTTAGACATAACTTCTGTCATTAAGATGACTGACGAAAATCACTCACCTGAAAAAATAAATTTATTTAATAAACTTTCTTATTGGACGTCAGAAAGGAAAAACAAAATTCACACATATATTAGCAAAAAATATGTATTGACTTCCAAGTTTTCAGTGTATCTTAGCAAGATTATGTATATATATATATATATATATATATATATATATATATATATATATATATATATATATATATATATATATATATATATACATATATATATATATATCATGGTATGATGAAGCTGTACTTCCCTTCGGCCGGATCTGAGATAACTGGAGTATCTTATTTACCTATTAGTACGTGCCTATCATTGTCTACGAGGGAAATGAGGTCTTGCTCTTTATGCCCCCGATCAATTAGCCTCTTGCACCCGTTGCGTTTTAACCTAGCTACTCTGGAGCCAGATTCACGAAGCAGTTGGGCAAGCACTTACGAACCTGTACATCTTTTCTCAATTTATGGCGGCTTATGTTTACAATTATTATTAAACAGTTAATGAGCTACGAAGGACCAGGAGGCTGTTTATAACAATAACAACAGTTGATTGGAACGTTTTCATGCTTGTAAACTGTTTAATAAATGTAACCAAAGCCGTCAAAGATTGAGGAAAGATGTACACGTTCGTAAGTACTTGCGTAACTGCTTCGTGAATGTGGCCCCTGACTTTTAAATTCTTTGTCTATTCGGGCCTCATAGTTCTGGATGGAGGTGGCTTCCACAACCTCCTCCTTTAGACCATTCTACATGTCTACTACCCACACAGGGTACATGTACTTTTTGACGTCCCTTCGGCTCAGTTACGCTTCCAGCCTCCACCTATGGCCTCTTGTCCGGTTTTCTCTCAGTCCGAAAATGCAATCATTGTCCATCTTATGTATTCCCCTTAATATCTCATAAGTTGTGATCATGTCTCCGCTGTTCTTTCTATCCTCTTGGATTGTGAGATTTAGTGCCATTAGCCTATGCAGCTTAGCCCTCTTAACTCTGGCACTAATCTTGATGCAAACCTTTGTACTTTTTAAATTTTGGCATAATCTTGTACAAGGTGCGTATTCCAATATTGGTCGTGCAAATGTTCCGTACATGGCTTTGAAGGAATCCTGATTGAGGTTTCTAAATAATATTTTTTATATTTGCCAGCGTCCCATATGCTGCTAGATGTTACCCTGTTGATGTGTGTCTCCGATGTGAGTGTCGGAATTATATCTACTCCCCAGATCCTTCTGTCTTTCTTAGTTCTTGCAGTTGCCTTCCCTGTATGGTGTAGCTGCCTGCTTCTCTCTCTCTCTCTCTCTCTCTCTCTCTCTCTCTCTCTCTCTCTCTCTCTCTCTCTCTCTCTCTCTCTCTCTCTCTCTCTCTCTCTCTCTCTCTCGTTCTCTCTCTCTCTCGTCCTTGCTCTGTGGGTAGTGAGATCGATGTTCCTTTTTCTTCCTGACCATCGCCAGGATTTGCAGCTGCTTCTGTTTGAAGTGTTGATGTGACTTCGAAGTCACATTTGATCTTTCTGTTTATGCTGTCTATAGCCACGTGAATATGCCTGGTGGGTGATGCTGAGGGCTGGACTGTTAAACATCATCTAAACTCTCCTGAAATATCAAGTCATCATAACATTAAAAGAAAATCAGCATTGAATGCATTCCACAAAATGCTGCAAAACAAATTTTTTCTCCCTTGTGTACTTTTTTCTGCATTTAGTTTCCTTTATTCTAAGATATAACAAACTATGATGATCTACTTATAATGACATTATTGTTCCTGATTTTTAATGTTGAATTCAAACATAGAGTTCGAAAACATCTTTCCCCCAGAATGTTAAAAGTTTTATACAAACAAAAATGGGTATTTGCGTACCCCCATTGTTGACACACTTGTGAGGGCGGGTTATATTGTGAGATATTAAACGGAATTAATTTACAAGAGCGTCAACAACCTGATTTACACATTTACACTTCATTTACACCGGGGAAAACATTACCTGCGAAATTTCCTCCCACGTCGTTCAAGTGAAGCGGCGTGGGAGGAAATTGCTCCGTTGTTCCGTTCCGTTGTTTGAAAGTTCCGTTCAATTGAATTTCATCCGCGTATAGGCGGGTCATCCGCGTATAGGCGGTATACTGGTATACTGGTGGATTACCATCACGACTTTTGTAAAGTCTAGCGTGGTAGACTAGATCCAATGGATCCAATGGGTCCTAAAAATTTTAGGGAACCCATTTTTTTTCTTGTTTCTTGGTGTACGTTCACTGCGTCTAATTTTAGGTGCTCTAACGTCTTGAAGTGGAGGGTTTCTATACCTTTATATCCGTTTCCAATGTTGTCATTTTGATAATTCTTTCCATAGGATCATTATTGAAACGAGAAAAACCTTTAGTCGGTTGAACTTTGAACCTTTAAACCTTTAAGGTTTTCAGTCTCGATACACAATCCATCTTGTTTTTTTTCTTAGACCTTTAAATAATTACTTTACGAACTTATCAGAAAATTATATTATTTGTCACCAAGGTCTGACACCATCCTGAGTGTGTCACATCAAGCTCTGACACTGTCCTGAGTGTGTCACATCAAGCTCTGACACCATCCTGAGTGTGTCACACCAAGCTCTGACACCATCCTGAGTGTGTCACACCAAGCTCTGACACCATCCTGAGTGTGTCACACCAAGCTTTGACACCATCCTGAGTGTGTCACACCAAGCTCAGACACTGTCCTGAGTGTGTCACACCAAGCTCTGACACCATCCTGAGTGTGTCACACCAAGCTCTGACACCATCCTGAGTGTGTCACACCAAGCTTTGACACCATCCTGAGTGTGTCACACCAAGCTCTGACACCACCCCTACGTGTCACCTGAGGCTCTGACACTCCCCCTACGTGTCACATCAAGCTCTGACACCCCCCCTACGTGTCACCTGAGGCTCTGACACCCCCCTACGTGTCACCTGAGGCTCTAACACCACTCCCACGTGTCATCTGAGGCTCTGACACCACCCCTACGTGTCACCTGAGGCTCTGACGCCACCCCTACGTGTCACCCGAGGCTCCGACACCACCCCTACGTGTCACCTGAGGCTCTGACACCACATTGCGTGTCACCAAGACCCAAAAAAGTAGTCATATTCATTATAGATAACTTTAATACTTTCACACTATTTATTTACGTGTCCTAACGAGTAATAAAAAAAGATTAGGCCCCCCTCCTACCTTCATGCATCTTGTCACATATAACATTTGCATATTAAACGCAGAATTGCTTGCGTTATTGCGTGACATAAACAAGCTAAATGGCCAAATTCATACATCTGTTACATTGTTAATATGGCAATTGCTTAGCCCGAGTAGTGCAGTTACAGCATGCGAAATAAAGATTATTTTCTCTGGCATTCGAGGCGCGATTTGCAGATTCCAAAAATTTTAAGATTCCTAAAATTTCTAGATTCCTAAAATTTCTAGATTCCTAAAATTTCCAGATTCCTAAAATTTCCAGATTCCTAAAATTTCCAGATTCCTAAAATTTACAGATTATTAAAAAATCTAAATTCTTAAAATATACGTATCCCTAATATTTCAAGATTCCTAACAGTTCCAGATTATTGAAAGCTGTGTGTGTGTGTGTGTGTGTGTGTGTGTGTGTGTGTGTGTGTGTGTGTGTGTGTGTGTGTGTGTGTGTGTGTGTACTCACCTAGTTGTACTCACCTAGTTGTGTCTGCAGGATCGAGCATTGACTCTTGGATCCCGCCTTTCGAGCATCGGTTGTTTACAGCAATGACTCTTGTCCCATTTCCCTATCATACCTGGTTTTAAAATTATGAATAGTATTTGCTTCCACAACCTGTTCCTGAAGTGCATTCCATTTCCACACTACTCTCACGCTAAAAGAAAACTTCCTAACATCTCTGTGACTCATCTGAGTTTCAAGCTTCCATCCATGTCCTCTCGTTCTGTTACTATTCCGTGTGAACATTTCGTCTATGTCCACTCTGTCAATCCCTCTGAGTATCTTATACGTTCCTATCATGTCCCCCCTCTCCCTTCTTCTTTCTAGTGTCGTAAGGCACAGTTCCCTCAGGCGCTCCTCATACCCCATCCCTCGTAGCTCTGGAACGAGTCTCGTTGCAAACCTCTGAACCTTTTCCAGTTTCATTATATGCTTCTTCAGATGGGGACTCCATGATGAGGCGGCATACTCTAAGACTGGCCTTACGTAGGCAGTGTAAAGCGCCCTAAATGCCTCCTTACTTAGGTTTCTGAATGATGTTCTAACTTTGTGTGTGTGTGTGTGTGTGTGTGTGTGTGTGTGTGTGTGTGTGTGTGTGTGTGTGTGTGTGTGTGTGTGTGTGTGTGTGTGTGTGTGTGGAAAAATAAATTTGATTGATTAACAGTTAGGTGGCGGGCCCAAAGAGCCAGAGCTCAACCCCCGCAAGCACAACTAGGTGAGTACACAGTCATACGTTTTAAGGTGCTGTAATATGAGTGATAATTAACAGATAATTATTAATTTGTTGTAAAAAATAATAATAATAATATTTATAATAATAACAATAATGTTTATTGATATTGGTATATATACAGTACCAGTAATGGTAGTACATGTGTGAGTCGTTGTATATATGGTGTTCATTTTGGTCTATTTACACAAGGTTATCGATAGGAAAAAAATAATATAATAAAAGGGAAATTTAAGCGGAAGAGTTTATAATTTTTATCTTTCACCGAATTTGACGATGGTGGATATGGAATAAATTATCCTGGAGAGGATTTTTATCCAATTGGTCTAACGAGGAGGAAGTATGACGTGGACTGCAAACTAATTTGAGATAGGGAAGCCAAACTACTTAATTCCGCTAGGAGAGGCGAAGAGCGAACTCGTTCAGGGTTCGAGACCCTTAAATCAAGTTTGCAGGATAATACAATCTTTGGAAAATTGCTAAGAATAATTAGCATGCTTCTCTAGACTCCGCTAACATCAGTGATATTTTTTTTGCATGAAAAATTGCCGATATGAGTTTTTTTTTTCGATGTGACCACATGAAATTTTATTAATAAGACGATATTGATATTTCTATGATTGTTCAAGTTATTTTTTAATATTGGTCGAATTTTACTTAAAGCAGTATTGAGGAATATTCGGCCATTTGAGGTTATGTGAGGATGCTAAGTTAATTTTAGCTCCAAATATATTCAAAATGCATATTATATGTATTGAAATTAATGTATTTCTCTCGCTCTCTCAATATATATATATATATATATATATATATATATATATATATATATATATATATATATATATATATATATATATATATATATATATATATATACATATATATATATATATATATATATATATATATATATATATATATATATATATATATATATTCTTCAATAATATGTAGAGAGAATATGTGAAAATTCAGTGTAATTTGATTATAAAGTCCGATTAGAAATGCTATATTGAATTTGCATTTAATTACTGGTGAACTGATGACTCAAACCAGTTTAATCCTAAGCCAATATTGGCATGAATGACTCCAGGGGTCAGATAGTGTGGTAGACAATGCCACTTCATTAACTGGTCTCCTTATTGCCTTACTCGTATATATTATATAAATGTGGACGAAATAAAATGTTATATTCCCAGGGTGAAATATTTAATGTGTTATGAAATAGATATTTTTCTCTTTTAGATCCGTTAAATTCCGTTGTAAATAGTGTGTCAATGTTTTTTATTTTTTGGGGTATAAAGTTGAATATGGCCGGGTTCCGTACGGTTCAATATGGCCGGGTTCCGTACGGTTCAATATGGCCGGGTTCCGTACGGTTCAATATGGCCGGGTTCCGTACGGTTCAATATGGCCGGGTTCCGTACGGTTCAATATGGCCGGGTTCCGTACGGATCAATATGGCCAGGCACCATACAGTAGAATATTATTAGGCTCTAAATGGGACAAAAATCATCTAAACCACAGATGGACTCCATTATCTAACTCCTCCAACCCTCTACTTTGCAAACGAACGGAAACATCAACAGTGTTGATGTTCTAACCGTCTCTCTTCTGTTAACATCAACGCAGGTCCTGCGTCCTCGGCCACGCAATTCATCTATACATAACCCACAATTACAGTCATTACCGTTAAGAAATATTACCCGAAGCACATTGCGTAATCAAAACTGCTTCAATGAGGCACACCCACAATACAGTCTGTGTTCGTAACTTGTATAAGACCTTGAACAAAATGTACCCGTGTCATTGTTCAGTATTTTCGTGTCCCTTAGTGTATAAATCTTGTCCCTTAGTGTATAATTCGTGTCCCTTAGTGTATAATTCGTGTCCCTTAGTGTATAATTCGTGTCCCTTAGTGTATAATTCGTGTCCCTTAGTGTATAATTCGTGTCCCTTAGAGTATAATTCTTGTTCCTTAGTGTATATTTCGTGTCCCTTAGTGTATATTCGTGTCACTATAGGTGTATAGCCACATATATAGATGAATATCATTGTCAAATGTTTGTATACATATACACCACTAATCGTCGCACATGATGTATTTCCGTGTCACAAGGTGTATATATGTCTGTCAAAATAAATATGTCTCTCACAAGGTGTATATTCGTGTCAGTAAGTGTATATCCATGTCTCTAAATGTATATCCATGTCGCAAGGGATATAGCCATGTCACTAGAGGTATATCCATGTTACAAGGTGGTATATCCGAGTCACTATGGGGTATATCTGGAGAAGCAGTCTTGATTGATAAATATATACACATAGAGTTGGCAAGCTCTAAACGACAGAGTGTAAGGCAGCTCTTTGGCACGGCCTTAAGCGTTGACAGTAGGGGTCGGGAGTCATATATATGGCCAGGTATATTCACCTAGTGACATGTATATACGCCCAGTGACTCGTGTATATATCTTTGACCAGTTATATAGCGTAATGACTTGACTATTCACCTTTTGACAAGGATACACACCTACTGACTTATATATATATATATATATATATATATATATATATATATATATATATATATATATATATATATATATATATATATATATATATCGTAGAGAGAGAGAGAGAGAGAGAGAGAGAGAGAGAGAGAGAGAGAGAGAGAGAGAGAGAGAGAGAGAGAGAGAGAGAGAGAGAGAGAGAGAGAGAGAGAGCACAGTGGGAGAGGGATTATTGCACTGGGTATATATGGTGAATCTCCCGGCCGCTAGTGGATGCGTTTGAGTGCTGGGTGCCTCTGATGCTGGGATCAGCTGGGATCGGAGTGCTGGGCTTCTCTAATCCTGGGATCCCCTTGGGACGAGAAGGTAAGATGCTCCTGTTTGTGTGTGTGTGTGTGTGTGTGTGGGTGTGTGTGTGAGTGTGTGTGTGTGTGTGTGTGTGTGTGTGTGTGTGTGTGTGTGTGTGTGTGTGTGTGTGTGTGTGTGTGTGTGTGTGTGTGTGTGTACTCGCCTGCATATACTAACCTATTTGTATGCCTTTGTGGGGATATATATTCGGTACAATATTCAACAATGCAAAGCCTTGGCTCACTTTCTGGCTACGGGCCAGGATTCATTTAGCATTTTCGTGTCTACTTACGAAGCCTTTACATCTTTCCTCGATCACAGCGACTTAGCCTGTATTTATTTAACAGTTTACAAACTTAAACAAAATTTGAATACTAGAATATTAATGGTCCTAGAGGCATAAGCAATAAAAAAAATTACACTTATTTCCCAGAAACCAAAATTATCTATGTTATTATTGATAATATCAGAAAAAGCTATGAAAAGGGATCGAACCTATGCGCTAGGTACGCCCAAGCACACACACACACACCTTAGACCACTAATCCACGATATGGTCAAAAAGCATTTCCTCCTGGATTCAGCCGAATCCTCTAAAGGCGGGGGGGGGGGGGGGTTCTCTGGCTTCCACTCAAGCCTAATCAGGGATTTCACTCAATTCCTCTCATGCACTCTGTCTTGTAGTCTGGGAATTCTACCTCCAACGTTTTTCTTCAAATGCACAAAGAAATCGCATCATTGTGATGTTTCAATCAGGAAATAAGTACGAGCCACAAAAAATCCCATTAACATGATGTGTTAATGGGATTTTTGTGTGTGTGTGTTTGTTATTATTATTAAAATTTCCAATGGCCGAACTGAGGAATGGAGAATTTACTAAATAAAAATATGATTAAAGTGCCACTGACACGTAGGAACGTGTCCCTGTAAGGTTGTGAATTCTTACACGATTAATTATGAATTGCCGAAGATTGGTAATCAAGGATCAGGAGCCGGATACGAGCAACCAAGGATCAGGGGCCGGATACCAGCAAGCAAGGATCAGTAGCCGGATACCAGCAACCAAGGATCAGGAGCCGGATACCAGTAACCAAGGATCAGTAGCTGGATACCAGCAACCAAGGATAAGTAACCGGATACCAGCAACCAAGGATCAGTAGCCGGATACCAGCAACCAAGAATCAGGAGCCGGATACCAGCAACCAAGGATCAGTAGCCGGATACCAGCAACCAAGGATCAGTAGCCGGATACCAGCAACCAAGGATCAGGGGCCAGATACCAGCAACCAAGGATCAGGAGCCGGATACCAGCAACCAAGGATAAGTAGCTTGATACCAGCAACCAAGGATCAGGAGCCGGATACCAGCAACCAAGGATTAGGAGCCGGATACCAGCAACCAAGGATCAGGAGCCGGATGCCAGCAACCAAGGATCAGGAGCCGGATACCAGCAACCAAGGATTAGGAGCCGGATACCAGCAACCAAGGATCAGGAGCCGGATACCAGCAACCAAGGATAAGTAGCCTGATACCAGCAACCAAGGATAAGTAGTCTGATACCAGCAACCAAGGATAAGTAGCCAAATACCAGCAACCAAGGATCAGGGGGCCAGATACCAGCAACTAAGGATCAGGGGCCAGATACCAGCAACCAAGGATAAGTAGCCAAATACCAAAAAATTACAAGGATCAGGAGCCGGATACCAGCAACCAAGGATCAGGAGCCGGATAACAGCAACCAAGGATCAGGAGCCTGATACCAGCAACCAAGGATAAGTAGCCTGATACCAGCAACCAAGGATAAGTAGCCTGATACCAGCAACCAAGGATCAGGAGCCGGATAACAGCAACCAAGGATCAGGAGCCTGATACCAGCAACCAAGGATCAGGAGCCGGATACCAGCAACCAAGGATCAGGAGCCGGATAACAGCAACCAAGGATCAGGAGCCTGATACCAGCAACCAAGGATAAAGAGCCGGATACCTGCAACCAAGGATCAGGAGCCAGACACCAGTAGGTTAAAGCAGTAGCCAATATTAAAGCAGCAGATCGCGACACTCTACTCTGCTATATTCATTTCTCCCATCCCACTTTTGCACATGAAACAGCGAAAGCATTTTAAGCCACTTGAAAAAATTCTAACTTTTTCTTCTAATAGCAGGTGAATACGTGAGTAAAAATTACTTCCCGGACGTGGTAGGTTGAATTCAAACATTCTTCCTTTGACTGCCATGAGTACTGAATAGCATCCATTTGGTCGACTCGCCGCTACCAAAGGAATGCTAAATGCACTTTACCTCGACAGGACTCGCGATTGGATGATTGAGGAGGCAGTAGGCAGCTATAAGTTATTCATTGAGTCATAACAAAGGTGAATTTTGTCGTCGAAGCGTAACGCCAGAGACGCCGAGATGTCCCACAATATTACACACGGAAAGAGAGTGAACTATCTTGTAAATAAGCGGACTATCTTGTAAGAGAGTGAACTATCTTGTAAGAGAGTGAACTATCTTGTAAGAGAGTGAACTATCTTGTAAGAGAGTGGATTATCTTGTAAGAGAGTGGATTATCTTGTAAGAGAGTGGACTATCTTGTAAGAAAGGGTACTATCTTGTACGAGAGGAATGTCAACAATAGCGTGAAAGCCATTGACCTGAATGATCGTCAAAGTTGACACTGCATGGTTCGAGATATGGGACGAGTGATTTGTTAATCAATGAGACCACAGCAAGCCTGCAAAATGATGCAAACCATATCATCTAGTATACCATAAAACAACACTTTAATGTTGTCCTCCAGTATGCAACAGAAAACATTAGGGGGTGTTGTCTTCTAGTGGACCAAAGAGAGTAATTTGATGTTTGTCTTCCAGTGGGGGGCCACAGAAAATACTATGTTGTCTTCTAATGTATTGTGTCTCTCGATCTCACTCACATATACACACTAACATGCAGAAAAAAAACACATACGCACAGATAAGAAAGATGGTGTCTGTGCGGAAGACACTATCATCTTCTTCGGTGGATAGGTTTGTGGACTGGGTAACAAATTTGGGGTTTGGGGTTCCCAAGTTGATGTTTTCCCTGAGTAATTTCACTGCTACGGGCACAGTATAATGAGTAGAAATTTTAGTTAATTTTTCCGAGATCAATGCATGATGTTTTACATTTTCTTTACATATACATTTTTACATAAAAAATGCATTGAATTTTTGTTTTCAAATTATTTACTCAGGTGGAAAATTGATAGTTGGAATGTGACTGTGTCATACTGTTCTCATATGAATTTTGCTGAATCTGATTGAACTATTTTACACATGTGCGTGAAAGGAATCAGATTGCAAAGTTTGGTGATACTGCACAGACAGACAGACAGACAAGCAGACAGGTAGATACTTCTGCATGCATTTATTCATACATACACATACACATTCCCTTCAATTTACGAGAGGATTGTGGATTTTAAGAAAAACCTCATCAAAGCACAAGAGCAATAGAACTTGCATGGACCGCTTGGTAAACCTTGTTATGTCAATATTGCTCACATTGCAATGCAAGAGCTAAAGCGATTGTGTCGTATAATTCTTCTCTCTCTCTCTCTCTCTCTCTCTCTCTCTCTCTCTCTCTCTCTCTCTCTCTCTCTCTCTCTCTCTCTCTCTCTCTCTCTCTCTCTCTCTCTCTCTCTCTCTCTCTCTCTCTCTCTCTCTCTCTCTCTCTCTCTCTCTCTCTCTCTCTCTCTCTCTCTCTCTCTCTCTCTCTCTCTCTCTCTCTCTCTCTCTCTCAGTTTGGTGCAATTCCTTGGTACCGTCACTGGTAATTTTTTTTTTTTTTTGGGGGGGGGGCACACTTTCTTTCTCATGTTGTGTTGTTCTCACTCTCTTTATCCTATTATTTTTTCTTCCTAGATATTTTTACTCTTTGCTTTCTCTTCTTCTCCTCCCTTTCATAACTCCCTCCTCTCTCAGGTTAATTATCTTAATTCTCGGTCTTCTTCAATTTCTCTTCAGCTGTTACGGAGCTGCTTTCTGGGTGTGTGTGTGTGGGGGGGGGGGAATAAAAAAAATAGTTAGTATACAGTTGATTGATTGACAGTTGAGAGGCGGGCCGAAAGAGCAGAGCTCAACCCCCGCAAGAACAACTAGGTAAATACAAGTAGGTAAATAGACTCACACACACACGCACACACAGGACAAAGAGTACTGGGAAGACGGGACACCACGAGCGTAGCTCTCATCCTGTAATTACTCCAATGTAATTACACTTACATAATTACACATACGTACATACACACACACCCCAGACACAAATTTCACTACTTGGCCACCTGTTAATATTTCCACGTTACCTAAAACAGATCAAAATACTGACAGACGGATCAATTAAGCGAACACGAGACAATGGTAAGAAATAGCTAAGTCACAGGCTAGCATCCCTGACACACTTATTGTGTAAGGTGAAGAGTTCAGGAACAGTAAAATCTGCTTCCCAATACTGATAGAGAACTCTAAATCAGAGAGAACAGATAACCATGGGATGATTGCATTGTGCTTGACTGGCAGGAAGCAGTTGAAATATTCTTCGCTTCTCTTGAAAGAGAAAGATATTGATGCATGTTCTAATGAGGATCTTTCTGTGTTTCCTTCAAATCTTCAAACTGCAACGAGGAAGTGAAAAGTATGTGTAGAGCAAGAATTCTTCTGTGGCGAGGCACAGATAATAAAAGAAGACGAGGGGGAGGGGAGAGTATCTCTGAAGATGACGTGTAGACGTCATAATGATGACGAGAAGCTGAGTCGAGAACTGAGACGAATCGTGATGAGCTGAGAGAGAGAGAGAAAGAGAGACGGGGGAAGAAGAGTTCCTGTTGAAAGATATTGCAGCTTGCCAAGGAGTTTTGTTTTTCGAGAGCAGGTCCTTCACACCTGCTGGGAAGGTGGCTGAGAACACCACAACAATTAAAAGCAGCCAAAGCAATACAAACTCTGCAACAGAGCCATAACTATCCCTGCAATACAGCCCTAACTAGCCCCCTGCAAGACAGCCCTAACTATAGTACGTTCAACACAGCCATAAGTAAACCCAGCAACCGTGCAACAATTTCCCATGCAAAACATCTATAAACAAGCCCTGTAACGCAGCTGTAACTAACCCTTATAACAGATATAACTAGCCAGTGCAACAAAAAAAAAAGGAAGTCCACCAGCGCAACACAGCAACGAAATAGGTAGCATTTGAAGATCAAATCACTGCAAGAAAGGTCAAATGGGGGTCTTTCTCTCTAGGGAGAGAGAGAGAGAGAGAGAGAGAGAGAGAGACAGAGAGAGAGAGAGAGAGAGAGAGAGAGAGAGAGAGAGAGAGAGAGAGAGAGGGAGAGAGAGAGAGAGAGAGAGAGAGAGAGAGAGAGAGAGAGAGAGAGAGAGAGAGAGAGAGAGAGAGTCCCCTCACTAACCCCTCCCTCCCCCTAATGATTAATGATCATAGAGTCAGTAAAAAAAAATCTCCTCGAATTACAAAGGTGATTATTAGAGACAGAAACCCGAGAATAATTGAAGATTATCGAGTGACGTAAATTATACAGTGAGAGAAATAATCTCATTATTAGAGGGATTATTCTGAATGTTCTCTAGACTGACAGAGAATAACGAGAACACTTAGACTTGAGAAACATATTTCGGATGAAGAATGAGAGTTACGAAAATAAAGAATAATGAAAAACATAATTTTGGGGGTAATATATAATGATGTATAACGAGAGGGAATGAGGATAAAAATGAACAATGAAAATAGTATTTGAACAATGAAAAATTATAAATTAAAATGAAATAGGTTATTTTCCCAATGAAAATGGGAATAAATGGGAAGAACAGAATATTGAGACATATATAATAATGATTAAGGTGATATATAATGAGACATATTATACAATCTCTCTTATATAATATGTTTCTTTCTCATTTGTGTTATGTTCATCATTCTTTCGTATTATTTTCTCCTTCTCATTCGAATTATTTCCCTCTCTCATTCGAGTTACTTTCCTCTCACATTCGTATAATTATTTTGATCATATTCGTGTCACATTTAATTCTCAGTCACACCATTTTCCTGCTTGCATTCACGTGATACTTTTTTTCTACATTTCTACATTTTCTGCCATTTTCAACGCATTCAATTTTCTGCCATTTTCAACGCATTCAATTTTCTCCCTCTTTTATGCATTGTGTATTCAAGTCTCTAATTTTCTCTTCACTTTTCTCGTTATAATTACAATATTTTCGCTTTTCGCTCTGAGGCCAACGTTCGCCGTGAGGTATCGAAACACCGTCACTAGACAGCCCCGTCCTCCTAAGGTTTCCCAATATCAAGAAACTGTAGTACTAAAGTGCCTAGCTTATCCTAACCTACCAGAGGACCCAAAACAGAAAACGGGACAGTACGTCAATTTCGCGAGCCGCTTCCATTTTTCTAGTACGACGATTTTTTTTGGCCGTTAGGTGGAGTATACGTCAAAATACGACGTTCTATTAGGAGGGCAGGGTTGCCTTCAGAAGGGTTTGAATCTTGGTAACCTGTTGAAAGGTTAAAGGTGCTACCGAGGTTAATGCTCATTGCGTCGATATCGTGGTGTTTTTAATATAACTAAAACGCCGGAATTTTTACGTTGTGACTTATAGCGTCAGAATTGCAGTGCAGTAAGTAACGTCAATACAGACGTTAATAAGTCTGTATTTGACTTATATGGCAGTCAAGCAATTGACAAAATTACTCTTTCATGCTGTATAATAGACAAATTATTGCTCTCAGACATATTAATATCGTCTCGTTGGTTGTATGAAGAAATTGTATTTGTCTCATTCGTTGTATCGTTGTAGTTGCCTAATTGGGCATGAAGTGGATTTTGTCTTAATTAGTTGTGCTGTATTTGTCCAGATGGTGTATTTGTAATATTTCTCTCTCTGGTTGTATCGCTGTATTTGTTGTATCCGTTATTTAGGTGTTCAGGAGGTCCTATTTAGGCCTCGTCGTTAATTTAACACAGCGATCTCTTTAGAGCAAACCCAAAAAATCTGGACTTTTAACGAAAGATAATTATGTTAAACAACAGGATTCGTTAATTACATCCGGGGTTAGGCAATATTAAACACGTTTCAAGGGGGGGCGAGCAGTTCCCGTACGCTGAAATTGCGACCTCCGGGAATTACTCAGAATTTTTCAGGCAATTAGCGACGAGAATGGAATTAATCTGGCAATGCTTCGACTATATTTAGTCATTTCCTGTTTTTATTTTCTTTATTTTCGCCCTAACAACATTGTTGTTCTGATCCATTTGTCTCGTAGTACAGATGGATTTGCTCTCGACTCATACTTGGAGATCCTGGGGTTCGATTTCCAGGCGGGAATGAAATGGGTGGACGCTCGTTTCTTTCATCTCCTGATTGTTCTCAGGAGATTGTAGATGAGAGATGTCCTGATTGTAGAAATTTTGTCACCGAGGTGACGAAATTTGGGTGTGAACGGAAGCCTGTTGTTTAATCCCCTTGAGCGAAAAGACCGTCCATTGAAATCCACGGAAAAAAATCACGACTCAGACCGCGCGTTTCACGGAAAAATTTCACGACACATAGAGCCCCGCGCCGGAAAAAAGCAAAACATACGGTCTATGTGTCATATTTTAATACTACTGTACATCTCTCTCTCTCTCCTGATTATACCTTTTCTCCTGTTGGTACCCCTCTCTCCTGTTGGTACTCTCTTTCCTCTTGGTACCCTCTCAACTCTTGGTACCCTCTCTGGTGCACGTGTCTCCAGGCGGAGGAGAATACCTCACTGCTCTTAATTAATTACGTAAACTTTTCACTAATTAATTCTCCAGTTCTCGACATCCTGACCAGACCAATTCCGGCCAGATCGACACGACCAATCCAAGCACAGACAGCCAGGGGGGGAGGGCTATTTCTTCCCCCTCTTCTTCCTTCTCTACTCCCCCTCTCTGTCTCTCCATTTCCTTCTTTTCTTTCCCCTTCGGCCCCCCTCCAACCTCTCTCTCTCTCTCTCTCTCTCTCTCTCTCTCTCTCTCTCTCTCTCTCTCTCTCTCTCTCTCTCTCTCTCTCTCTCTCTCTCTCTCTCTCTCTCTCCCTCTCTCTCTCTCTCCCACCCACATCTGAAGGTTTTGTGTACTTTCCTCCGAGGCTAACCGGCCATTGATTAAGAGTGAATTTCGTCTCTTCAGCCTCGTTAATACCGAATGTTTGTTGTGGTTAATTACCGTTATCCACTGATTGCAAAACGAACCATTAACCTCAAATTGCTTCCCACCTCCTTCATTACTATCATCTCCTCCCCCAGGAGGATGGAGGCACACATGAACGAAACAACATCAGCGGCGTATGTGACGTCTTAAGAACGTGAATAGGAAGCATAATTACGTCTCGTGAAACGGGGGATAAGAGTGACGACATATGAGCAAAGGAGGTGTGGAAATCAATCTATAAAGCTGGATTAGAGAAACAGAGGGGATATGATCACAACATTAACGATTCTCAGAGAGATTGGATTCATCTATATACCTCTAGATGTGTTCCAGGCCTGTTTGACGCGATCATATTATGGGAGAAGCGAGGAGCTGAAGCATGACAACGAGAAAACACATCTACTACCTCAATACAAATTTATACTCTCTCTCTCTTTCTATCTACTCTTTCTGTCATACGCTGATCACTTCATCTACCACCTCTGTCACCCCATGATCAATTCATGTACCCCTTTTGTCACCCCATGATCAATACATCTACCACCTCTGTCACCACAGGATCAATACATACATCTAACTCTTTTATAATCACTTAAACAATATATGTACCCTTTCTAAACCCACTTGATTAATAAATCTGCACTTTCTGCCACCACTTGGCCAATACTTCTGTCCCTTTTGGTAACCACTTGATCAAAACACTTGTTCCTTCTGTATATATTTTTTTGCTATCTGGTATTTCTGTACAATTCAAACTGTGAGGTAAAATATAATATTGAAATACATAAATTATCTATTAAATAAAAATATAAATAAACTTTTTTTTAAATAGAAACAAATAAAATCATATAACTGCCCAAATAAAATCCTTAAAATACACAAATAAACTCCTTAAAATACGCAAATAAACTCCTTAAAATACACAAATTAACTCCTTAAAATACACAAATTAACTCCTTAAAATACACAAATAAACTCCTTAAAATACACAAATTAACTCCTTAAAATACACACATTAACTCCTTAAAATACACATATGAACTCCTTAAAATACACAAATTAACTCCTTAAATACATAATAAAACCTTAAATCAAGAAGCACGTCTCATGGATCTGTAAACAAATCATAAAACAGAATACACTGTTCTTTCTGAACGAAAATATTAAATTGAACATTTAAAAAAAAACCAGCCTATAACTGCGAGAAATAACAAAATACTCATTCCAAATTAATAACATAACCGTGTCAAGCACTTTTCAACACGACGCGACATTAAAGTTGGTGCAGAAAAATGTCGACAAACATTTGTTCAGAGAGAGAACATTGCAGCGGGAATGTGTACAAATGTCAGAGTAGTACGGAGCGGTGTGTTCCACTTTGGCTGAAATGTGTGTGCGTTTGGTCGGGTTTATTAATGACCTTAATTTGCGTGTGTGTGTGTGTGTGTGTGTGTGTGTGTGTGTGTGTGTGTGTGTGTGTGTGTGTGTGTGTGTGATGTGCTTTTGGGTTCTTAGTTGTGGTTAATCCCTTATTCTTGATACTTTGTTTATCTTCTCTCTCTCTCTCTCTCTCTCTCTCTCTCTCTCTCTCTCTCTCACACAGTGCAACAAATCTTTAAATAAAACCAAAATAAAATAATTTTCCAGCTTTTGAATGATTTATTCTGATGGAATTTTATGTTCAGTTGAACAGTTGAGAGTGGCAGGATTTTTTGTGCTTGACGGTCGATGTGTTTGTTTGTGTAATGACGTCAAGGGCTGAGCTTTGTGTGCTCACCTGTGCTTGCGGGGGTTGGGCTTTAGCTCTTTGGTCCCGCCTCTCAACTGTCAATCAACTGCTGTGCAGATTCCTGATGTGTTTGTGTGTGTGTATGTGTGTGTGTGTGTGTGTGTGTGTGTGTGTGTGTGTGTGTGTGTGTGTGTGTGTGTTTGTGTGAGGGAGAGTTTGACTACTGATGCAATGAGCTAAATAGAATTATTATTGGCAGAATTTAACCAAATAATATTAGATCCTCATGATAAATTTGTTATATTATCTCTAAAATCGTCCCAAAAATAATCAAAATAAATTTCCCAAATATAATTTCAATAATTGTCCCAAATGTAATCTCAAAAATCGTCCCATATATAATCTCAAAATGCCTACAATGGCCAGAAAACCATACACCAATGTAATCTAAGATATATCTATCAATGTACCCTTAATAACAGCACTTAATAACAGCCTTCAATATTGTCTAAATTATTATATGCCAAAAGCCATATACCAACATTTATTAAAAATAAATCAAATATTATTCCTAAAATACACCAATTAAACTTAAAAAAATAATCGCTATTTAACCTTGACTGGCCAAGTCAAAAAAAACTTTAATAATCAAAATAATAAAACATATTTATTTTCGGCATACAAGTTTAGCTGTCACAAGTTTTTAAATATATATTCCACCAAAAATATAAAGGATCATGACCTGATATTCGAATTGCCTCATTGTCTGTTTAACCAGTGAGAAATGCAATCATGCAAAGAGATTCCAAACCCATTCTAAATTATTTTTTTTTTTTGGGGGGGGGGTAGGTCTGTGTGTAGGTAGAACGGTCAGTTCATTTTAGTTAATGTCGAATGGGGTGTCGCGCGGAAATTGGAATATTGGGAAGGGATATTAGTGTGGGAGTTCATGGGAGAATATCCAATAACTATCTCCTGGATATCTCTAATCCCTTGGCGGTTCGTCCAAGTCTCCCAGTCCAGCCCAATCTCAGGAGGGTAAGTTTGAGCCCCAGCTGGGGCCGATCCTAACTCCCTTCATTATCCAGGTTATGCTTTGAGCCCAAGCTGTGAACGATTTTAAAGACGCTCCAAAAAAAAAAATTGAGGTACTATATAATGAAAAAATATTTTTTTTCGTAAATAGATTATTATTATTGTTATTAATATTATAACTTTGTCCATAGTTTAGCTCACGTTGGGTGATTCAGTTGTCTTGGCAATTACACTAATTTGTCCAAACCGTCACCAAAACCTTGGCTTAAGGCAAGTTAATTATCAAAAGACAACGCTAATTGTTTTTTTGTTGTTTTTTTTTGTGCAGCACTTGGGAAGGAATATTTAAGACAGAATGGGAGAAAAGAGTGCGGGAACAGTGCCCAACCGTTTGGACCTTTGGCGATTAAACGCCGACTTGCAAGAAGCGAGGCCAACCGTCGCTCTAACCACCGGTCCTCAACACTTCCTAGTTAGGCCAGGCTCGTTAAAGCGGTGACCATACCCCAAGGGGGAATTAATACATTTTAAAGTATTGTATATTCAAAACAGTTTATATTTAAATTTAATATAATTAAGTAGTTTACTTTCGTTTATATTAAAATGTTAGATATTAAAGTTCTATGTATAGTTAGGCATAGTTTAGGTGTTTAGGTTCTGTTGGCTATTGTTTGTGTTTGTAGAACGTGGGTGAAGCATTTCGAACAGACATCTGACGACATCTGTGGTTCGAACAGATGTCGTCAGCTTCGTCTGTAGTTCGAACAGCTGTCGTCAGGTTCGTCTGTGGTTCGAACAGACGTCGTCAGGTTCGTCTGTGGTTCGAACAGATGTCGTCAGGTTCGTCTGTGGTTCGAACAGACGTCGTCAGGTTCGTCTGTGGTTCGAACAGACGTCGTCAGGTTCGTCTGTGGTTCGAACAGACGTCGTCAGGTTCGTCTGTAGTTCGAACAGACGTCGTCAGGTTCGTCTGTAGTTCGAACAGACGTCGTCAAGTTCGTCTGTAGTTCGAACAGACGTCGTCAAGTTCGTCTGTAGTTCGAACAGACGTCGTCAGGGAAGCGTTCTTCGAGAAACGTTCTAACGTCTAATATATACCAATGTTAATTTACATTTGAGAAAGTTCCTATTTTAATCGAACAGCATGTTAAAAATTGATGAATGCGTCTTTGGGGTCGACCGTTGGATGGAATAGACTTGGTCTGAGGTTGCAAATACAAATAATCGCCAACAGAACCTAAACACCTAACCAAAGCTACGCCTAATTATACATTCAACCCAAACATATAATAACATATTTACAGAAATTTTATTTTATTTACAGAAAATAAAAGAGTTTTAATAACGCAGTACGTTAAAATTGACGTTTACGTCTTGTGGGAGAAGGAACGTTCCTTCAGGAGCCTGAGGTTTCTTGTTGTTGTTGTTGTTTACAGATTCAGCTACTCGGAACTAAGTTCCAAGTAGCACGGGCTATGGTGAGCCCGTAGGAGCTTGAGAATGGGTTACAATATATAAATAGATACTGTAACAATCAGGTCAGTAGTTGCAGGCGTGGGGGGAGGGGGGGGGAGGGCAGAGTTACGAGCCACCGCCTTGCTTTCTGATTCGCCAATGGAAACGGCAATTTATAGGCGCTAAAAGGTGTTAATCCTTGATATTAATAAATATTTCCACTGAGAGACTCTCTCTGTGTGTATATATTCACTCAGAACTTATACTCTTTAGTCCTCGATTATGTTTAGGATTAAAATACACTTTCTAGGTCGATTAGTAAGCTATTACGGTGACCTTTAAATGCCTTCCGCTGGTGAGATGTTACAACCCTCGACCCCAAACCACACACACACACCAATGGCGGTGATTGGTTCCTTCGTTCTCGGCGCGTCTAGTATATATATATCAACTGTTCAACAGTGTTCGGTTAACCTGTGACCTCCGACCTCCTCAACGCCTCTATCGCTTGTTCCCTATTCAGGGAGGAATATTGCATTCGAACGATTTGGTGAAAGTGACATTGGACAGTTTTGCGTGTGTTGCTGTTATTAAGAATGTTATTGGAAGCGTGGACTCACCTAATTGTACTCACCTAATTGTGCTTGCGGGGGGTTGAGCTCTGGCTCTTTGGTCCCGCCTCTCAACCGTCCATTAACAGTGTGTGTGTGTGTGTGTGTTTACGAACTACGTGATGTTGGATACAATGAATTGTTTCCTTCTCCCCCTCCCAACGCTTTGGCTGAATTTGGCGATATAATTCATCGCCAATATCCAGAATTGGCGGTATAGTTCATCGCCAATATCCAGAATTGGCGGTATAGTTCATCGCTAATATCCAGAATTGGCGGTATAGTTCATCGCTAATATCCAGAATTGGCGGTATAGTTCATCGCTAATATCCAGAATTGGCGGTATAGTTCATCGCTAATATCCAGAATTGGCGATCGTCTTGAACTCTGTACGTTGCAGTTGGAACAATCTTGCAATTAGAGAATAAGGAGCGTTCTTCAAGCCGGAGCATTTGTCTATCCCGGGACAGGTGATTGCTGTAAGTATAAACACGTGTTTGAGGCACTCCAAACACGTTTTAAGTTTGTTTTGTTTTTATTGTGAAATCTGTAATCGGGAGGGCTGATTAAGTCGTGTTATCTTCGTGTTCATGAGACCTGGAGCCAGATTCACGAAGTGGTTACGCAAGCACTTACGAACCTGTCCATCTTCTCTCAATATTTGGCAGCTTTGTTGACAATTAGTAAACAGTTAATGATCTGCGAAGCTCCAGGAGGCTGTTTGTAACAATAACAACAGTTGATTGGGAAGGTTTCGTGCTTGTAAACTGTTTCTTAAATGTAACCAAAGCAGTCAAAGATTGAGGAAAGATGTTCACGTTCGTAAGTACTTGCGTAACTGCTTCGTGAATCTGGTCTCAGGCCAGCAGTGATCGATGTTGATTATGGACTCTGAGGGTTGTTAGGAAATCTAGAATTGCTTGGTGTTGTTGAACTGTGTTATTCTCTCTCTCTCTCTCTCTCTCTCTCTCTCTCTCTCTCTCTCTCTCTCTCTCTCTCTCTCTCTCTCTCTCTCTCTCTCTCTCTCTCTCTCTCTCTGTCTATCTCTTCCCCCCTCCCCGTTATCTCTCTTTTTCTCTATCACTATCTCTCTATCAATGTGTTTCTCTTTATCACTGTCTCTCTCTTTCTCTCTCTCTTTATCACCTCCTGTTTATCTCTCGGTCTATTGTTCACTATCCCTCCACCACTCTATATATATGTCTCTCTCTCTCTCTCTCTCTCTCTCTCTCTCTCTCTCTCTCTCTCTCTCTCTCTCTCTCTCTCTCTCTCTTCTCTCTCTCTGTCGCTATCTCTGTCATTTATCTCGCTTTGTCTATCACTCTTTGTCAATAAATAACTATCTCCACAATCACTTTGGCTATATCTCTCTATTACAGTCACACTATATACGTCTCTCTCTGCGTGATACGTTAGGATGACCAACGTACCAAATGCGGCGTTCTATGATAACCAACGGCATACATATATCCAGGTTTCCTGTGCACCGAAAAGCTAGGTTATGTTATGTTAGGTTAGGTTAGATTAGGTTAGGTGGATTGTTTGGGTTCGTGGGTTTCCTGATTGGATTAGGATGCTGGAGTTTATGTGTTGTCAGTATAGGCCTATCGTCAGTATACGTCTATCGTCAGTATAGGCTTATCGTCACATTTTCAGATACTCTATAATCAATCCAAATATTCTTGACGAGTCATCATCACAGAGATTTCTTTCCTGGATCTGTTCCACTCCCTATTCTTTCTCCATCCCAAACTATCCCATCCTCCTCTCACACAATTGTTCCCTTCTTTCCTATCCCCCCCCCACCCCTTCCTTCTTCACATTCCCCCTCTGCCCCTTCACATCTCTCCCTCTTCACATCCCTTCACACCTTTCCTTCTACAGTATATGCACCATTTTCTCTCCACATTCCTCCATTTCTCACTATTAACACCCCCCTCTTCTCTCTTCCACCCCCTATACTTCCCCCACCCCCTCTCATTCCACTCCCTTCCCGTCTAACTTCTCTCCCTACATCCCCCTTCTCTCCCCCCTCTCCCCTACCCCCCTACCTCCCCCCCCCCCACTTAGAGACACGGTAAAGAAGTTGACGTTAAGGGACTTTTACCGTAAGTGCAGAGTGAAAAAAAAGCTATATGACATTATCATCTTGAAATATCTAATGAATTTTTAAACAAAATTCCTGAAATTCGTTTCAGCACCGAGTTCCCCAAACATGTGTGTGTGTCTCTCTCTCTCTCTCTCTCTCTCTCTCTCTCTCTCTCTCTCTCTCTCTCTCTCTCTCTCTCTCTCTCTCTCTCTCTCTCTCTCTCTCTCTCTTCACCCATCTCTGTCTTCCATCTTCTGTCCTGCTCTCTCTTCCCTCTCCCCTTCGCCCATTCTCGTCTGTCTCTACGACTCGTTCCGGTCATCCCAATTGTCCAGATGCCATTGTTAGAAGCGCCAATCACTTTGCAAACGCGTTCCAGAGTGACATGAACCCCTTTGGAGGTTCCAGACAACTGAGACCTGAGGCTCTTTGTCTCTCACTCCGTGGGAAAAAAAAGTGGGATTTTTTTTGTTTTTTTCTCGTATATATTTCAGCGGATGTTGACTAGTGCAGAAGTTAAAAGTGAATGGTGTGATTGACTTTTTTTGTGGAGTGTGTGTGTGTGTGTGTGTGTGTGTGTGTGTGTGTGTGTGTGTGTGTGTGTGTGTGTGTGTGTGTGTGTGTGCGTGTGTGTGTGTGTGTGTGAGTGTGTGTGTGTGTGTGTGTGTGTGTGTGTGTGTGTGCGTGTGTGTGTGTGTGTGAGTGTGTGTGTGTGTGTGTGTGTGTGCGTGTGTGTGTGTGTGTGTGTGTGAGTGTGTGTGTGTGCGTGTGTGTGTGTGTGTGTGTGAGTGTGTGTGTGTGTGTGTGTGTGTGTGTGCGTGTGTGTGTGTGTGTGTGTGTGTGTGTGTGTGTGTGTGTGTGTGTGTGTGTGTGTGTGTGTGTGTGTGTGTGTGTGTGTGTGTGTGTGTGTGTGAGTGTGTGTGTGTGTGTGTGTGTGTGTGCGTGTGTGTGTGTGTGTGTGTGTGTGTGTGTGTGTGTGTGTGTGTGTGTGTGTGAGAGTGTGCGCGTGCGTGTGTGTGCTCGCCTGGTTGATTGACAGTTGAGAGGCGGGGCCAAAGAGCCAAAGCTCAACCCCCGCAAGCACAAATAGGTGAGTACAAATAGGTGAGTACACACCCCCCCCCCCCCCCCTACCCACCACTGTGTGGTAGTGGTCTAGGAGCTAAAGCTCGATCCTGCAGGCACCAATAGGTGAATACAAAACAAACACACGCCAAAAAAGCACTCATATGCACACAACAACAATTTGAAACTTAACGGGGAAACCACATCTAATCAGTGACTCGTTGACGTCCCAATGACCGAATCCTCACGAATGCGAAGCCGCTGTCTCCCATCCAATCCTCCGTGGCGTAATTTTTGGGTTTAATCATTACGCATTTTTAATCCCATTAATTGGTTAGGAAAATGACCACTTGAATTACCCCTTTCGTAGTAGTGTTGTTTCTCCAATCATCTCATTTACAACTCTCTCACTGGAGACATCTCCCGTCACGCAGGGTGCAGTCGCACCTCCACAGATCTCCAGTATCAACTCCTGATACTGGTAATGGCTCAAAAGGGTCACCACCACTTACGGGCTATTCATGCCCGTGCCACCTTTTGGGTGGCTTAATCTTTTATCAATCAATCAATCAGGGATAGTCTGGTGGTTTACGAGGTCGGTCTTGTCACTAGTGTCGTCGCTGCTGGTTCTGACTACCAGTTATACTCTCCAGCTTGGTAGACTTGAGGTGTTTATTGGATTGGATTGCCAGTAATGGCCTTGTTAGCCCTTACGTCACATTTACCCTTTCACCATACTTACCCTACATCACACTCACCCTTCACCACACTCACCCTTCACCACACTCACCCTTCACCATACTCACCCTTTACCACACTCACCCTTCACCACACTCACCCTTCACCATACTCATCCTTCACCACACTCACCCTTCACCACACTCACCCTTCACCACACTCACCCTTCACCACACTCACCCTACACCACACTCACCCTACACCACACTCACCCTTCACCACCCTCACCCTTCACCACACACTCACCCTTCACCACACTCACCCTTCACCACACTCACCCTTCACCACACTCACCCTTCACCACCCTCACCCTTCACCACCCTCACCCTTCACCACACTCACCCTTCACCACCCTCACCCTTCACCACCCTCACCCTTCACCACACTCACCCTTCACCACCCTCACCCTTCACCACCCTCACCCTTCACCACACTCACCCTTCACCACACTCACCCTTCACCACCCTCACCCTTCACCAACATTTCCAGACAGCTGGAACATGTTACAACAACTCGGCTTTAATTGATCAATCGTATGAGGCGGAACTTAAAGAAAAAAGCAGCTTATTGACCCCTTTTGTGGAATTTTAAGATGCTGGGTTACTGTCATCTGTCAACGCAATTGACATTGATCATCACAGAACTCATTAGTGAGTTGGTGATGGATGAGGGTGTCAATTCGGTGAAAAATATATATATATATATCTGTGTTCGAGGGTGAAGGCCACACCAATTGTCCAAGACGACACATGGTGGGGTGTAATAGTGGCACTGGACACTAGGGGGTTGGCCCCAGTGCCACACTACAAGAAATATAGACAAATATAGTGACCCCCTACAACAATTTTAATGAAGTCTGAAACAGAGGTTGTATTCTCCGCAGAGTTATTTAAGTGCTTTACTATATTACATTTTTAAGACGGTGGTGGGAAAGGGGGGGGGGAGGTGAAAGAGGGGGGGGAGAGAGGGTGGAGAGGGAAAGTGGAATGAAAGGAGCAGAAAGGTGAAGAATGATAAGAGAGAGAGAGAGAGAAGGAAGGAGAAGGGGAAGTAAAGGAACATTGTAAGGGTGGAGAGGAAATTAAAACTAAGAGGGAGTGAGAGAGACCCGTACCCATCCGGGTCACCCCCCATCCAGAATATACATAGAATATACATCTATGTATATACATTGGCACCCCCCCATCCAGAATATACATAGGCAGTATAGGCAGCTATATAGCTGCCTATACTGCCTATGAATAAAATAATATATTTATAATTATAAATATATTATTTTTCTAACATTTTACCTATCACGCGAATTTTATCTTTAAACAATATGTAATTTATTTGTTGTATTTACTAAATATTTAAACGATGTTTTAAAGAAAACTCTCAACACAGTTCACTGAGGTCACAAGAACGTTTCATTCACCTGGACCCTTCATTCATCTGGACCCTTCATTCATCTGGACCCTTCATTCACCTGGACCCTTCATTCATCTGGACCCTTCATTCATCTGGACCCTTCATTCATCTGGACCCTTCATTCATCTGGACCCTTCATTCATCTGGACCCTTCATTCATCTGGACCCTTCATTCATCTGGACCCTTCACTCATCTGGACCCTTCATTCACCTGGACCCTTCATTCATCTGGACCCTTCATTCATCTGGACCCTTCATTCATCTGGACCCTTCATTCACCTGGACCCTTCATTCATCTGGACCCTTCATTCATCTGGACCCTTCATTCATCTGGACCCTTCATTCATCTGGACCCTTCATTCATCTGGACCCTTCATTCATCTGGACCCTTCATTCATCTGGACCCTTCATTCATCTGGACCCTTCATTCATCTGGACCCTTCATTCACCTGGACCCTTCATTCATCTGGACCCTTCATTCACCTGGACCCTTCATTCATCTGGACCCTTCATTCATCTGGACCCTTCATTCACCTGGACCCTTCATTCACCTGGACCCTTCATTCACCTAGACTCTAGGAGACACGAGCCTATAGAACATCCATATAGGCCTATGGGAAATAATGTTGCAATAGATGAATTCAAATAGAACGCACAACCTCGGAATTCATCACATCGTTCGAACACAATTTATTCTCATTATCCTAAATTACCTATCCACTTGAACAGGTTGGTAGAGTGTGAGGAATCCCTCGCTTTATACGGGTCGGTGTTCGATCCCCGATGGTCCAAGAGAATATATAAGCACTGTTCACTCAGCCCATCCTGATGCCCCCAACTCCCTATCCTCAAATCCCTGCCTAGTGCTATTTCCTCATATTCTGCACCTTCGGATTATTAACTTGTTTCGTTAGAAGTTAAAATATATTTCATATGCTTCCTGAATTTTGGTTTATGTGATATTTTAAGCAACTCGCTTTCCAACAAGTTGTTATACAAACTTTGTTCAGAGTCTGAAGTTGTCCACAATTTTTGAGTTGGTAAATTAACTTCCCAACTGCAATGCAATGACTGCATTTTGTATTCACGTTCCTGCACTGCTCTTTGCTCTTATATATATATATATATATATATATATATATATATATATATATATATATATATATATATATATATATATATATATATATATCAGAAGGGGTACCACCTCTGGTGCAAGTGTAGAGACCCATAGCCTCGGAGAAGAAAAATAAAGAGTACTCAGAGAAGACCTTGTGGATCCTCACTGAACACTTTGATATTTATACTGACATTATTAATACTATAATGTTGTATATTAACACAATAATATAATGTTGATATTAACACTACATATAATATATATATATATATATATATATATATATATATATATATATATATATATATATATATATATATATATATATATATATATATTGTTTGTTGACACATTGGGGGTGACTGGTGAAATGTGTTGTTGTTGTATCGGAAATACATTATCGGATACACGCCTCGATGCGAACGCGTGAGTGGAGATGTGAAGAGATCTCATCTATTTTTTTTTTTTACCTCTCCTGTTGTCTCTAAATTTTTTTTGGCTTTGTTTTTTGTTTTACTTTTGTCAACAAGTCTATTGCTACTTAGGAATGATTAAATATTCTTACTGTGCAAGTTTTTGAGAAATCCTTAGTTTTTTCAACTATTAGGTCGTGTTTTTAGTGTTGTTTTTGTTTTTATGTTATGCAAACAAGTGTTACAAACTGTGACGTATTTTGAAAAGTAACGCCTCACTAATATTTACGTTTTCTATGCATCGGACTCATAGATTAAGATGGGGGGTTGCTTGAGTTCAAACGTTTCTGGTTGGGATTTGCTCTCTTGCGCTCTCTGTTGTCCTCTTGTTCTTTTGACGCTTTACTTTATCTCTCTTTCTCTTTATCTCTCAGTCTTCACCTTCTCTTCTCTCCAAGGGGGCATAATGGAAAGCTAACTGGGCAGAGAGGCTTTATAACACTGTAAAGGTACTTCAAATCACGAATTATTGACCGTAATTATCAACAAATTGTCGATTTCGTATTATCGCGTTTCGTTAAATTGTAGATCAATAACTGTGTACGCCAAGTTACGCTGTTGCATTCTTATCAGCTGTCTCTAACATCATTAACTCAGATTGTATTTTAAATTGGCGTTCTGTTTATTATTTTTTCAGCTGATTTGAGTGTGTATTTTTTCCAAAAGTATTTATCTGTCAACTCGATATTTTAACATTCTGAATCACGTATCCTGGCTGATGCATGTGGTTGTATGTATGTACATGGTTATACATATGTATGCATAAACACTAATACACAAACTGTGTATTAGTGTTTATGTGCAAAACATTGCATATATTCAACTATCATATGAGTCGTTTAACAAAGCAACTTTCAAAAATATATTTAATGAAGGAAATATTCACATTTCAGAATAAAGCAAAATATTCAGATCCCCCCCCCCCCTCCCCTTAATTCTTTTTAATGAAATGCTACAGGTCATTACCTTTTAAAAATATTAATCCTAAAGAAATGCTACAGGTCAATATCTTAGAACAAATAATCCTAAGAAAGCAAATTACTCCATAAATGCAATATTGAGGAATGTCCTCATTGTTCTAAGGTCAACTGCAATAAGAAACTGTATTCAAAGTGGGAAATTAAAGACGTGTTTGGAACGTGACAATATTCATGCTCAGGGTGTTTATGTTGTTTACACTTTCACCTGATCTTACACTTTCACCTGATCTTACACTTACACCTGATCTTACACTTTCACCTGATCTTACACTTTCACCTGATCTTACACTTTCACCTGATCTTACACTTTCACCTGATCTTACACTTTCACCTGATCTTACACTTTCACCTGATCTTACACTTTCACCTGATCTTACACTTTCACCTGATCTTACACTTTCACCTGATCTTACACTTTCACCTGATCTTACACTTTCACCTGATCTTACACTTTCACCTGATCTTACACTTACACCTGATCTTACACTTTCACCTGATCTTACACTTTCACCTGATCTTACACTTTCACCTGATCTTACACTTTCACCTGATCTTACACTTACCCCTGATCTTACACTTTCACCTGAACTTACACTTACATCAGATTTACACCTGACAAAGGTATAGGCATTAAACCCTACACCAAGACATGTCTAACAACTGCCGTATTTACAGTAAACATTAAGTCCGTTATAGAAGTAATTTATATAAAAAGTTATATAAAGCAAAAAAACTTTTTTAACCCCCCTCCCCTAATGTCAAAAGAAAAGTTGTTAAACTTGATATGCTCAATCGAGCCTAAACCAACTTCTTATCTGTAGAGGCGCTAACTTAATCCCTATACCCTGCAAGTCTATCTAGAAGCAGCCCGTCCTCATCAACGATAACTAAATGCTTATCAGTCCAACGGGAAAATCCCATATTTTTGTATACATGCAAACCACACGACCTTTACCTGCTTGCGTTTCCACTTTCCTTAAACATTGTTACTCTCTCTCTTCCTGTGTTCGAGTCTCAGCTCTGTTAATGTTTCACCCACCGCCAATGCCACTAATCCAAACTCTGATACGTCTATGTGGAAAATGTTAATAAACAGGAATATGAATTTATTTTCGAGAAAATATAGATTCTGGTTACCCAAACGGTTGTGTTTTTAGGGACGGTACAACATGGAGGAAGAGGGAAGGAAAGAATTATCAGGGGGAAAGCGCCAAGCCATTACGAGTATATAGCACTTGGAAGGGGTCAGGATATAAAAATTTGGGATGGGACGGGGGAAAGGAATGGTGCCAAACCACTTGTGGACGGTCGGGGATTGAACGCCGACCTGCATGAAGCGTGTAGACTCAGATGTAGTTCTTCACAAGTAGTAGTAGTAGTACAGACTACTTGCGAAGACGTCTTGGAGAATACATATATACACACACATACATACACGCACATACGCACGCAAAGATATACTAACACATAATTGGAACCTGTACACCTGTTGATGGATGGTTGGGAGGCGGGACTAAAGAGCCAGAGCTCAACCGCCGCAAGCACAATTAAGGGAGCACATACATGCACTCACGCACAAAAGCACGAATGCACACATACATGCACGCACACTTAAAGGCATGTCCGATGTTTACATACTCGCGTGCACACATACACGCACACATAAATATGCGCAAACACACACACGCGCACGCACACATATACGACACACGCGCGCGCGCGCGTGTGTGTGTGTGTGTGTGCGTGTGTGTGTGTGTGTGTGTGTGTGTGTTTGTATGTGGTTCCTGGTACGCGAACAAGGGGACACAGGTGGAAGCTTAGTACCCAAATGAGCCACAGGGACGTTATAAAGACCTTTTTCAGTGTCAGAGTAGTTAACAAGTGGAATGCATTAGGCAGTGATGTGGTGGAGGCTGACTCCATACACAGTTTCCAATGTAGATATGATAGAGCCCAGTAGGCTCAGGAATCTGTACACCAGTTGATTGACGATTGAGAGGCGGGACCAAAGAGCAAAAGTTCAACACCCGCAAGCACAACTAGGTGAGTATAAACACAACTGTACACACTCACGCACTTATACACACATACACGCGCACACACACACACACACACTTATACACCCATACAAGCATGTTATTAACTCAAGCATCCAAAGCACACATTCACAAACCAACATTCATACACAAAGATACGTATATACACAAGCATACACAGAAACCAACACTCACACATTTGCACACAAATGCCTATACTTACGTACAGATGCCATACGAAACCTGATGAAAACATCCAACTTCCGGAAGGGAGTGGAATTTGCGAGAGCAGTTTCCTTTCCCTAATTTGCATAAAATTTACATATCATTATAGTGTTTTGTAGAGACAGACAACAGACGGGAACAAATTTGTCGAGGGGCTGTTTCTTTATATTTAAATATGGCTGACAGAACTGGTTTCATTATTTTGTCCTGGACTTTTGATGGTTCAAAATGGTTATATATTGTGTGTGTTTGAATGAAAATGTTCTTTTTTGCATTTTTGAATGAGTTTTTTTTTTTAGGGGAGTGGGTTTTCAAAACTATAATTTGTAGGTTGCATTTACAACTTTTCTTACCATTACGTTAAAAAAGCGACCTATTAGTTGAGAGGACAATTGGGTTCATAGTGAAATTTCCATACCTGTGAGTTACTTAACATAGTAATATATCGAAAATATATTTGTTATACTCTGTATGCTGAGTGTATATAAAACATGATCAATTAAGTAATTTACAGTATAACTAGCATACTAGACAACGTATTTACAGCCACAACAGACAGTTTTATCCAGATAATAAACCATTTGATTAATTACCTACAAAACAACTAACAATATACAAAGGTGTTAATTACGTAGAGGTTAATTAATATCACACCACATAGCAAATTATTATCTAACATACAGTCTGGCTATTTAACTATAAGATAATGAGCCCGGCACTTGCTGGCTAATTGCCTACTTGATTATGAACCATGCACCGTCTTGCTAATTACCAAGAGGGAAATAAATCTTTTCATAGGTACGACTGGCTAATTTATTTTAATATCGTTAATGGTGGCTACAGAAGAACAAGGTGCAAGCTCTTGGAATGTGAAATGAGAGAGAGAGAGAGAGAGAGAGAGAGAGAGAGAGGAAGTAGAAACTCACACATCTGAAAATAGAAGAATTTACGACGTTTCGGTCCGTCCTGGACCAAAACGTCGGTGCAGGATGGACCGAAACGTCGTCAATTTAAATACAACCGAGAAGTCTGCTTTCGTATGTCCCAGTGAGCACTAAACTGCTACTCCCTGGCACATGGGAGTAGCAATTTATACATATATATATATATATATATATATATATATATATATATATATATATATATATATATATATATATATATATATATATATATATATAGCTACCTGGTCACTTACCAAGTCAAGCTGCAAATCCTAAATAGATATTTCCTTTCGAGTGAATGAGGGTGGATTGTATTTTTTGCTGTAGTAAACATTCATTCTACAACCACCTGCTGGCTATAGAGCTTGCTATAGTGGTGTTTGGTTATACCTACTGAAGGCACATATAGCAATGGTGAAATTATAGTGAAGCTTAAAGTATAGGTCCCGAATGGTTTGTGGAACTTGTAGAAGAGCACACTGTTACCTAGTCAGTCATTCAGACAGTCAGTCAGTCAGTTAGTCAGTCATTCAGTCATTCAGTCATTCAGTCAGCCAGTTAGTCAGTCATTCAGTCAGCCAGTCAGTCAGTCTTTCAGTCAGTCAGTCAGTCAGTCAGTCAGTAAGTCAGTCAGTCAGTCAGTCAGTCAGTCAGTCAGTCAGTCAGTCATTCAGACAGTCAGTCAGTCAGTCAGTCAGTAAGTCAGTCAGTCAGTCAGTCAGTCAGTCAGTAAGTCAGTCAGTCAGTCAGTCAGTCAGTCAGTCAGTCAGTCAGTCAGTCAGTCAGTAAGTCAGTCAGTCAGTCAGTCAGTCAGTCAGTCAGTCATTCAGACAGTCAGTCAGTCAGTCAGTCAGTCAGTCAGTCAGTCAGTCAGTCAGTCATTCAGACAGTCAGTCAGTCAGTCAGTCAGTCATTCAGTCAGCCAGTCAGTCAGTCAGTCAGTCAGTCAGTCAGTCAGTCAGTCAGTCAGTCAGTCAGTCAGTTAGTCAGTCATTCAGACAGTCAGTCAGTCAGTCAGTCAGTCAGTCAGTCAGTCATTCAGACAGTCAGTCAGTCAGTCAGTCAGTCAGTCAGTTAGTCAGTCATTCAGACAGTCAGTCAGTCAGTCAGTCAGTCAGTCAGTCAGTCAGCCAGTTAGTCAGTCATTCAGTCAGCCAGTCAGTCAGTCTTTCAGTCAGTCATTCTTTCAGTCAGTCTTTCAGTCAGTCTTTCAGTCAGTCAGTCAGTCAGTCAGTCAGTCAGTCAGTCAGTCAGTCAGTCATTCAGACAGTCAGTCAGTCAGTCAGTCAGTCAGTCAGTTAGTCAGTCATTCAGACAGTCAGTCAGTCAGTCAGTCAGTCAGTCAGTCAGTCAGCCAGTTAGTCAGTCATTCAGTCAGCCAGTCAGTCAGTCTTTCAGTCAGTCATTCTTTCAGTCAGTCTTTCAGTCAGTCTTTCAGTCAGTCAGTCAGTCAGTCAGTCAGTCAGTCAGTCAGTCAGTCAGTCAGTCAGTCAGTCAGTCAGTCAGTGAAGTAAATGTGAAATATTTTTATGCATGGGGAGAAAACACTAATGCTGGCCTTTGGTATTTTAATAGTAATCTGAATTCTCAGAAATGTTTTCTCAAGTGCTTAGGGAATTATTTAATGAAAGTCTGAATTACCTGTTATTACATCAGGATGTAATTTTTTTCCACGTTCTGGGTTGTAATGACAAAGATTAGAAGAGTTTAGAATTGTCTTTAGAAGAGTTTAGAATTGTCTTTATCTGTTCAGATCTACGTAAGAAAAACAACTTTGCGTTGGTACTGCATCTGTTTTTTTTTCTAAAGTTTATTTACAGTTTCCATATTAATTTACATAGAAAATATTTAATAACTTGTTTGGTGGTATAAATATTTACAATTATGTTTGGATCAGACCTCATGTTTTTTTTTAAGACTGAAATCTAAACCTTTCTTCGTAGTGTTTATTTTAATAATGATAGAAAGGATTAAGACAGTCTTAATCACTGGTCTAAGCACTCTTGTTTATCTTCAGCGCTCTGTTACTAGATAAGAAAGTGGAGGCGATGAGTCACAATAATGTGGTTAAAGTACAATCGACTAGAGAATGGTCCAGGACGGACCGAAACGTCGTCGTCCCTTCACCTTCTAGTGTGTTGTCTGGTCAGCATAAGAAAGTGGTATGGAGAGACCATTCAGGTACTCTACTGTACCGCTATCTGCCGGGTGTATCAAGAGTCATATAATCAAAATCTTCTATTTTCTATCTTCGTTATTTTCCATTCGTTACATTACTACCAATTCGATATTGGCATTTCGTACTTGCGAGCGTCACATATGATCACTACATAAAAAATTGTCATTGTCGTGATCAAATTTGCCTAACATATTTCGTATTAATGTTCAGCATTATAACTACAGGTGAGAGAAATGTGAGAGAAGGGAGAAAAATTCAAATGGGATGTAGATTTTTAATAAGGCTTAGAGAGAGAGAGAAACAGAAAGAATCTAAACACGAGCAAGTGTGTCATATTTCCAGATATCAGTTAAAAAGGCAATTGAAAGTCTTTCCGGATATAGTGTTTATATTTTTAAGTCACTCTTGTTGATAAACACTGTAGAGTATGTTGACCAGACCACATACTAGAAGGTGAAGGGACGACGACTATTCGGTCCGTCCTGGACCATTCTCAAGTCGATTGTGACTTGAGAATGGTCCAGGACGGACCGAAACGTCGTCGTCCCTTCACCTTCTAGCGTGTGGTCTGGTCAACATACTTCAGCCACGTTATTGTGACTCCTCGCCTGCACTGTAGAGTAGAAGCAGTATAAGACTACTCAACTTCACGTTTATTGAATGTTTAGAATACTGCACTAATTCTCCAAGCACGATTTCTAGGCACCTATAGAACATATATAACATTTGTACGTTCCCTGGCATGAATAAGTTGTTCCTGTGAACAATTCTTAGTCTGAACATGCCCGAGAATGTTCCTCACTCCTGTACTAATTAAACAACAAAAATTGTTTCATGGTTGCGTTGAAATTCAAAATTAATTAACCCTTTGTAAAATGTCCATCTTTTCCACCTGATATACTCCAAATTATATAATCTGTTTATTGTTAACAAATATTGCTGTAAAAGTATGGTTTAATTATAAAAAAAATCTGAAAGGCCGTTCATGTTCTGCAGCTATAACACATTAAACAGATTTCCAGTAGTAATGTTTGCTTGTAAATATTTGATTCATATAATTCTTCCAACCCGTTCTCGCAAATTTAATAAGTCAATATTGACTTATTAAATATGTGCATAGGTGACATACTTAACATAATAGATACCCTTAAAAAGATTCATAGAAAACACCGACCTTACCTAACCTACTTAGTATGTTAAGATAAGCATCTTATTGCTTCGTAATTACAATTATTACCTAACCTATAATAGGTATAGGTTAAGTAATAATTGTAATTACGAAGCAATAAGATGCTTATCTTAAGATACTAACAACGTTAGGTAAGGTCGGTGTTTTCTATGAATCTTTTTAAGGGTATCTATTGTGTTTAGTATATCACCTATGCACGTAGTTAATAAGTCAATATTGACTTTACGAATTTGCGAGAACGGGTTGAATTCTTCACCGACACGTTTTAGAATCACTTTATACAGGACTCCCATTAACTGTTGGAGTGCCCAGTTAGAGCACCCAACTACTTGAAACCAACGAATAAGACCCACAACTAGGACTATTTTAAACTCCTGTGTAGGGAATTAGGACCTATTCAATAAACTTATCTTCGTCGTGCTGTGGGAATCACTTACCTGGACCTATCTCACTCAATGCATGTCAAGGAATATGCTCACTCCTGTAGCCCCAAAAATTTAGAATAAAAAAAATGTGGAATTAGTTAATGTTCTACGGGACTTGGGAAACATCGTCTGAAGGAACCTCTGTGTCCAATTGATCTATCTTCCCTATCGTGAATTGATACACTCATCATGGTCAACACCTCGATAACTTAACCCCTTGTACACTTTCGTGCACTCGTAATATCAGTAGATTAACTACTTAATATTGGTAGCTTAAGTGTTGGGATTAATCTGCTTATTATCAGTTGATTAATTATTGTGATAACTCTCCCTAATGTCGGTAGATTAACTACTCTAAACTGTGTTAAGTCTCCCTGACCTTTAGAAAGTGGAGTAGTAGTAGTAGTTATGGTGGTAGAAGTAGTAGAAGTAGTAGAAATGGTAGTTGTAGCAATAGTACAGAAGGAAAGGAGGGAAAATACTTGGTAAAACATAGCTTGAACCATTTAATAAAAAAATAATACAGAATTTTACAGCCTCGTCATACAGACATCTTCTTTTTAAATGAAAGAAAATTAATATGAAGTCAATGTTCTCGCTTGCATTAAAAATATGCACTTTAAACAATCTTCAATCTGGTCGAAACGTTATATTGACAACATCAATTATGTATGGCAATTACTGATTAATAATCTGGAAGTTAAGCAGCCCTCATTATATCCACAATGTTGATCACCAGTATGTATGCTAAGGTTCTAACTAAGAGCAATTAGTAATCACAAGACGTAGTGATTACTAATCGTGTTAATAGACATTAACACGATTAATCATGATTAATCATAATAGATATATATACATATAAATCACTAAGGAATGAGTATTTTGTAAACAAATAGGTATAGAAGGCATAGGTTACTATGGCGTTCGGTGTTCTTGGCGAAGTTTGTAGGCTTTACAAGGCTTGTAGGTTCTAAAAGGCTTGTAGGCTCTTTAAGGCTTGTAGGCTCTCTGACATGGCCTACAATCACACCTCCAGCTCTCTCTCTTCTCAGACCACAATAAACCCTCTTGGATTGACAGTATTTCTTATCCCCCTCATCGAAGGGCTGGGGACCATAAAAAGAGGCTCCACATACAAGACCCCCAATACTGCTTGCTACCAGACAATCGTCTCACCCAAGATAGTAAGAATGGCTCTTAGTTCTTGCAAGACGTGGCGGACCAAGTAGTCTATAGTGGATGTGTGGGCCTGCGGGGCCGCTCCAAGCAACAGCCTGTTGGACCAAGTTCTCACAAGTCGAGCCTGGCCTCAGGTCGGGCTCGGGGAGAAGAAGAACTCCCAGACCATCTTCTCTTAGCCTGTAATAGCTTCATCTCTCACTTGTAAGTAGACGCAGGCTGTCGTACAGGTCACAAAAATGGCTGACACCAAGGCAAGGAAGGAGGGACATGAAGTACAATGTCTTAGAGGTGAGAACGGCCAGTGTGTGTGTCTGAACCAATGAAATGGGAGAACCTACGTGACGTCACGCCTGACCGCCAACTCCCATTGGCTGACTGCCGAATGTCGTTGCGTTATATCACAATTCAAATGTGCCCCAGAACATTCGCGAATCCATTTGAATACTAGTGACCAGTAAGAGACCTCCCGAGTAACAGGCTGTCACCCACGTGTTCAAAGGCAGTCTTAAACATGTATTAGAAGGAAAATAACGGTCACAGGAGCTAAGGGAATCTTATGAAGGATTGTTGATCATAGCGCGAGACATCTACACTCTGAAATTGTTCTAGACAAAGAAATACATAAATTAACTCTATTGATTTTAAACTCATTGGTGAATGTAACTTCTAAATCTAAATCAAATTCTTGAGTATACCGCTTGCAATTACATGTATTACAAGTTGTTATTATGAATTTATCTCAGGTAAATAATCTACTCTAAATTTGTGTAGACTAGCCCAACTATAAATATACCAAGCAAACATTTAGGAATAAAGTATTTCAATTTCAATTCCATTTCAATTGTCGGTTTTCCGATCTAATTTAACCCTTACACGACAATCTTTGTTTACGCGATAAATTAGCTTAGGATTTGCAATGGAGTTTCATTCCACCATGTTTGTCCAACCACTTGGACTGGACGGTAGAGCGACGGTCTCGCTTCATGCAGGTCGGCGTTCAATCCCCCCGACCGTCCAAGTGGCTTGGGTACCAACCCATCCCCCCGTCCCATCCTAAATCCTTATCCTGACCCCTTCCCAGTGCTATATAGTCGTAATGGCTTGGCGCTTTCTCCTGATAGATCCATTCCATTCCACCATATTTCACAAAAGTGATGTAAAAACAGTGTTTTAAGAGCGCTCTTTTTTATGTGATTATGGATAAAAAGTTGAGCCGTCTGCATTCGAGGCGTTGATCACAAATGCAAATTAAAACATTCTCGCTTAAAGTGGAGAGTGTTATCTGAACACTCCCTTGTTTAAACTGGGATTAAAAATGTTGGAAACCACAGCTTGAGGGGATGACGGTGAACAGTTTGCTAAATAAGCTTGAGGTCAGCTTCAAATCAGCGTTAGAGGAGGAGGGGGGGGGGGCGTGGAGGAAGGGTAGGAAAGAGGGGTTAGGAAAGGAGGCTAAAAGGAGAACAGGAGGAATAGGAAAGATTATTTGGCACTATTTGACTCTCCTAATACTCATTCTGATCAATAGTGGAGGTTCGTTGGGGGAAGGGGAAGGCGCGGTCTCTCGGAATATCAATGAATGCTGCCAGAAAATGACGAATCAGAGCTCTGACCAAACCAAGATAATCACTAGCAGTTATCTGGCCAAGTTATCATGGTTGTTCATATAGTTCAATCGTAAATGACAAGAGAAAAGGGCACTAGGAAGATAAAAAAAAAAGGGAAATATCAAGCAGTTTTAGCGCTATTCATTCCAGGACTGAAAAGTCCGTTTGGCCTGCTCAAAAATTTCAGGCAGTTCGGACGCTATTCATTCCAAGACTGAAAGGTTCGTTTGGCCTGCTCAAAAAAATATATTCCCCTTCATAATTCATGTTTAGAACAAGCAGTAAATTCGTTTTACCCTGGTTAAGCCTCATGGCTGTGCAGAGAGGTAATTAGCGAATGTCTAATCCATGTTGATTACCGAAAGTTATTGCTATGAAAGTCCAATCCTCGTGGCCTTAGTCGCGACGAAATATCAGTGTTATGTGTGTTTGTGATTCTTTATCAATATATATAATTCTGAAGCTGGTCTAAATCCACAAGACACTGTTTAAACGTGTTGGATGTAGTAGAGCAGAGTCTATCATTCTGGATGTGGTAGACCAGAGTCTATCACTCTGGATGTGGTAGAACAGAGTCTATCGCTCTGGATGGGATAGACTTGGCACTTTTTAACAGCCTTCTCGAATATTTATATCGTAACCGGATCAGTTATAACAGAAAATGTTACTAGGTGGTAAATTATCAGTCAGGGAGAGAGAGAGAGAGAGAGAGAGAGAGAGAGAGAGAGAGAGAGAGAGAGAGAGAGAGAGAGAGAGAGAGATGCATTCAGACACAATGGGAATATAATCAATTGGAGGCGAAACAGCTAGATCATCTCTGAGGCCAAGTAATAGTCGTCTGGAGTCACTTAGTCTGGACGTATTGAGGACTCTTCTCTCCCTCCCCCTCACATCTCCTTCTAACCCCCCCCCCCTATCCTTTCTCTACCTTACCTCTTTCCCTTATTCTCCCTTCATCTCTGTCCCTCCACCCCGTCCCCACACCTCCCTCTACCTTCACACTCCGAAGCCATCTACTTGGTCTCGTGGGTAGATCGACGGCTTGGCAACTTGCAGTTATGGGAGCACTAGCTAGTGTTTTAGTTTTAGTTTTATAAATGT
>NC_091183.1:43843920-43958920 GCF_040958095.1 Procambarus clarkii | reverse complement strand
TCTCTCTCTCTCTCTCTCTCTCTCTCTCTCTCTCTCTCTCTCTCTCTCTCTCTCTCTCTCTCTCTCTCTCTCTCTCTCTCTCTCTCTGTCTCTCTCTGTCTCTCCCTCTCTCTCTGTCTCTCTCTCTCTCTCTGTCTCTCTCTCTCTCTCTCTCTTTTTTTTTTTTTTTTTTTAAACTAAGACTAGGATTCATAAGGGATGCCAAATAACATACCTAGTGAAACTGCAAGCAAGAGCTGTTATCCTACCTCAGCTCATCTGAAGCCTACACCTAGAAACTCATTTATTTCATAAGAGTATACTTTGAAACTAACACATTGGGAACTATCATATATTTAACTTATGTTAAGCTAAGTTGAAACCTACTCCTAGATGCTCTCTCTCTCTCTCTCTCTCTCTCTCTCTCTCCTTGATAAATTCGCCTGAGGCTTCCTTAATTCTGTTCGAGTCTTTGTGATCTTGTACTTACCGAGTTGAATTCTAGTAACCATTTGACCGTGCCGGCTTGTAGCTAAATCAAGTCGCCATAAAGTATCTTACGTTGGATTTTGCTTAGGAATTTGTGGTACCAAAAATCGAATTGGGGTTTGGGATTTGTCCAGGAAGAAGACAAATCCCCTGAAGTCCTTCATCAGGGGATTTGTGGCAGCAAGAACAAGTGAAGGGACGGTAGAAGGCTTTAACACATTGTCTTCCCTGCTCTCTCTCTCTCTCTCTCTCTCTCTCTCTCTCTCTCTCTCTCTCTCTCTCTCTCTCTCTCTCTCTCTCTCTCTCTCTCTCTCTCTCTCATCCTTTTCACAATCTCCCAAAAACCTCAACAGGAGCCTTGGGAGGCTTTTCACGTGTATTCTGATAGCAAATAACTATTATCTTAGCTCATCTAAAAAACTTCTGGAATTAGAATTTCCCAGAACTGTAGCAATATGCTGTAATATTGTGGGGTCTATAATTTTATCTAATGTTGCATTGCATACAAATTGGGCACTGAGGAGATGGAGCCATCAGTGAGGAAGCATTTTTATTTGACTTAATTTCTCCAATATGTGTTGCGAGGAGGAGTTGAGGTGGTTTAATAATTGGTATTTCCTCTTTTTTCCTGTTTATGTTGCTGTTTTTCTCGTTTTTCTTTTATTTTATCTGTCTTTGTTTTCTCATTCTTTTGGTATTCTCCTTTATCTCTCTCTCTCTCTCTCTCTTCATTTATGTTGCTGTGTTTATCTCTTCTGTTTTCTTCCCTCACCTTTCTTCTCTCTTCGCTTGTTCCCGATCTCCTTTCTCTTCAATTTATCCCATCTCTCTATCTCTCCTTTCTTCCTCCCTATCTCCTCTCTTCTCAGAGAAAGCGCTTTGGCCCTCCCCTCTTCTCTCTCTCTCTCTCTCTCTCTCTCTCTCTCTCTCTCTCTCTCTCTCTCTCTCTCTCTCTCTCTCTCTCTCTCTCTCTCTCTCTGTTTTCCCATCTTCTCGTCTCTCTCTCTCTCTCTCTCTCTCTCTCTCTCTCTCTCTCTCTCTCTCTCTCTCTCTCTCTCTCTCTCTCTCTCTCTCTCTCTCTCTCTCTCTCTTCCTCCTCCCGTCGTCAATGTCCCAACCATAGTCAACCAAGGACCAACCTCATTCTCCCAACTTCCTCGGTATGGAAGTCCCTCTATACCCAATAAGCCGTTTCATGCATTTCAAATAGGAGGGTCCTAGCAGGCCCCAGATCCCCCCTCCTCCCCCCATCCCTTGGCTGGGGGTCTCGGTCCTTGACATATATCGGTCCCTTAAGTCACCCTGCTTATTGCTTCAACCGGAAATATGCATTTTTTTTAGGATTTGTTTTTCTTACTTTTTTGGGGGGTTTTGGTTTTTTTAACCCGTGTTAAACTTTTATGTTTCATTGGGTAATATGTTTGTTATTTTATTTTATGTCTTGTGAATGGGAAGTCTATTGAGACGTTTCTCTTAACGTCTAATGAACGTCAAATCAACGAGTAATCATAATATTAACAGTAATAATTATGAAAGTAACGATAACGACAGCATTAATATTGATAACATTTAGTAATTTTTGTTTATGTAGTCAAATATGTGAGCAACAGATGTGGAGTTACATAGAGAGAGGACCATCAATTCCAGGCAGTGAGGGCGTGAGTGACTGAAAGGAGAATCCACTGCAGTTCATGTTGCCTGGAAGAAGCTCTGTTTTCCAGGCTTGGCTGGAAAGAGCTTCTAAAGAGAGAGAAAGGTTTTAATTATATAGGGTAATGAGATTATATGTGCTGGAATACGCTGTGTGTGTGTGTTTCCAGTGCTCCTCTTTGGGATTATCAGTTCTGGAAGAGGAGCTTATGTGTCGCAGGTGACCCCCAGAGGATTATTTGAGCTGGAGATACGTTCCAATCTCGCAATTTGAGATTATCAGTGCTGGGAAGTGACTCGTATTCTGTAGATCCAAGCACATATATATATAATCTTATAAAAGGTAATTATATTGGAAATCATGGAAGCTGTGTTTCCAGGTGCCCGTTCTTGTGATTATTTGTGTTTGAGGTGAGTCGATTTGTTTTATGAAAGACGGTATTCTTTAAGGATTGTGTTCAATTGTGGAAGATTGTGAGTAATTGAGAGAGGCTTTTTGTTCCAGTATCTAAGACATTTCTATTTCACTAAGGAGAAGTCTGTGCTTAATTGTAATGTGTTATGGGTTTTATTATGGAGTTTTATGTTTTATATTAGAGATGTCTGTGTGCTCTATTCGTTAAAAGGTCCTTGTGTATTATTGAAGAGTTCTTTGTGCCAATACATAGGGCTGTGTTCTGTATAATTGTTGGCTGTGTGTTTATTTACAGACGTGTGTTTTTATTTTGATGCCTGGGTGTTTTACTATTTAGAATGTGTGCTTTATTATCGAAGGGAGAGTGTGGGGGTTCCATTATGGAGGGATATGTGTGTGTGTGTTTTATTTTGGGAGGATGTGTGTGTGGTCCCACTATAGCAGGGGGTGTGTGTGCTCCGTTATGGAGGGGTATGTTTGTGTTCTATTATAAAGGAGTATGAGTGTGTGTACACATCTATGTATACTCACCTAGTTATACTTACAGGGGGTTGCGCTTTGGCTCTTTGGTCCTCTCTTATCAGTCAATTAACTGGTGTGTCTGTGTGTGTGTGTACTCACCTATTTATACTCACCTATTTGTGCTTGTGGGGGTTGAGCTCTGGCTCTTTGGTCCCACCTCTCAACTGTCAATCAACTGGTGTATAGATTCTGGAGCCTATTGGGCTCTATCAAATCTACAATTGAAACTGTGTATGAAGTCTGCCTCCACCACATCACTGGCTAATGCATTCCATTTGTTAACTACTCTGACACTGAAACAATTCTTTTTAATGTCTCTGTGGCTCATTTTGGTACTAATTTTCCACCAGTGTTCCCTTGTTTGTCTTCCGCCCGTGCTAAATAGTTTGTCTGTGTCCATCCTGTCAATTCTCCTAAGAATTTTGTAGTTTGTTATCATGTCTCCCCTTACTCTTCTGTCTTCCAGGGACGTGAGGTTTAGCTCCCGTAGCCTTTCCTCGTAGCTCATAACTCTCAGTTCTGGGACTAGCCTGGTGGCGTACCTGTGTATGGTGTGTGTGTGTGTGTGTGTGTGTGTGTGTGTGTGTGTGTGTGTGTGTGTGTGTTTGGCTACGTAGAGGCCTTACATAAAGTCCTGCTGCAACACGAGATAAACGTTGACACCTTCTGTTCCTGTATTATGACCAACCTGTAGTTGATGTATTCCTTTGTATTAATTCATTGTATTATACAGCACATTGTATTATTTACCCCCCGCATTTACGGAGTTATCGACGTTCTTCTCAATCATATAAAATCAAATGAAAATACTTTGAGATACACAAATAATATTAATTTACTTATTCATATATTTGGTTTATTTAAATATCTTTAATTTATTTATTTGCATAAATGTTTACATTTTCATTTGTTAATAATTCATTTAACTTGTTCATTTCTCTACTGACTCATTTCTCTACTGACTCATTTCTTTAAGTATTCACTATTTGGGGAGATGTCTGTGTAACAAGGCCATTCATGAGATTGCTTTCCAGTGGGATGACTTGTCCCACTGGAAAATGACTTTCCAGTGGGACCAGGTATTTCGTAGGAGTGTATGCTGCCTCGATTACTTCTTCAGAGAGTAATTACGCTTTGTATTCTGGAACTCCACTGTGAGGGGTTATATACCTGGGAAATTATTCTAGCTTGTGGTGGGATGTGATGGGGAATTACTTTGTGTTGGAATGTTTTCGTGATGAATTAAAAAAAGACTCGTTTTTTTTAAGACTGGATTCATTTGTAGTTCTGAGTCTTTTATGTCTTTCTCTAGAATGATGTAGTAAGTGAGGTTTTCTTGTTAATAAATTCATTTTTATTTTAGCTGATATATGTCATTAAAGTGCGTAAATTTCTTATTTGAGGTTTTTATGTACAGATCTAGTTTTATTATATATGAACGTGTAATTATCTGAATGCGTTGAAGGTTCGTAAATGTTTATTTCTAAAAGATAAATTTAGGTCATATAAAATTTACTTGGAAATTGATTTTTCAAGTAAATTTTTTCAAGTAAAAGAAAATTCAAGTCTTTGTTGTATTGTTCGAGTATGACAAGTAAAGTGTACCTCTTCTTCCTAGACGACAATCAGGGTATACCTCTGTTTTATAAATGCAAAGTGTAATGTTTCTTCTCTGGAAAATAGGGTTTATCTCATATCTTTATGAATGATAATCAAAGTGTGCCATTTTTTCCCATATGGAAACCATGGTGAATCATAAGGGTTTTACTTATTACTGTAATGTTTTATTATTAATACATTATTATTATTAATATTATTATTAATACATTTATTTATTAATGTAATGTCATTAATCGGTACTAGTTTTGTTGTGTCATCTAAAATTGTATTTAATTTAAGCTTGAAGCTCTGACACGATAAACTGAGTCTTGGAGAAGTTATTATTTACAATTTAGAGATATTGGTGGTGCTCGATTTGATAAGATTTAAATTACACTGGATTTGTGTTTGGATTTAGTTACAATTCATTTTTTTATGTCAATATGGCTAGGTTTTAACTCTTCCAATAACATTAATAAGAAGCTTTTAATTCGACTTACATTTTGATTAGGCTGGGATTTTGAGGATTATAATTCATATTCAGTTCAATTTTTTTCAATAAAATTTATATAACATTGGAATTTACACAGAAATATATTCTTAATTTTAGATTTTCATTGAAAAAAAGATTTTATTATTTTTTAATAATACAAAAATTTTAATTACCGTCAAGAAATGATTAGGAAAAATAATATTTAATTTATCCTTATATATAGCTAACGATATATTTAGCTAAATTAAGTTGGAAACATTGACCTTTGCTTAACAAGATTCCGGTTAAGATTGATCAGGAATTGAAGAACTTAAGTCAAATATCTTCACATGATATTAAGGCAATAAGGCTCTCACGTTACTATTAATTAGACGCATGTTTCAGTCTTAAAATTTGCCGATGTGAAACCTAAACATATATATATGATCTGTTTATCAAAAATGTTTAGTCTATACCCGTTGTGGAGTCGGTTCTGGGGCCTATTATACAGATTCTACATATGTATGTATGTATGTATGTATGTATATATGCGTATGTTCAGATTGTAGATACGCGTTTTGCGGTACGGAGAAATACTGAGGTTTGTAAGAACTAGCTAGGGAAGAGAGTGGGTAGATGGGTAATTGTGGGTAGAAGGGGAAGTGTGGGTATATTGAGAGTGAGAGAATATGGGGAGTGAGAAATATGTGGTGTGGAAAACCTTGGAAAAGATACTATATATGTAGGGGAAAGAAATAAAGAGTGGTGAAGGTTTAAAATACCCAATCTCACCCCCAATTTTCTCAATCTCATATCTTTCTCCCCCACCTCATCTCACACGCCATATATTAAACTCATCATCTGATTCTCGCCTCACACTCTTCATCTCATACCCCTCATGTCATACCCATCACCTCACACCCTCATCTCACGCCGACATCTGCCAAAATGGGGTACGAAACAGTTGCTTCTCCGCTTCCAAACCTGCGAAAATGGGATACGAAACAGTTGCTTCTCCGCTTCCAAACCTGCGAATGCGAAGCCCAAATTACAGAGACAGACTATCGAAGTACACAGGAGTATATTGAATTTTCTGTGAAATTTCACTGAAAATTTCACAGTGTTCTGTGAAAGGATCACAGAACACTATTTAAAACTACATAGAACTACACATAGGTACAGAGAATTATGTAGACTTACATATGATTACATAAAATGGCCTATTAATAACTGGAAACTATTCCTTGAAACGAAATTAGTCCTTGTGGTGATTTTATTTTCATTAGCCTCTTAACCCACATATTTGAAAGTACAGGAAATGACAACAATTCGGTCCTTTTTGGACCATTTAACACGATTTAATAATGGTCTGAAACGTCGCTATTTTCACGTCATTGCGATGCATTTTCAGTCTTCACGTGTTTCATGTATTCGTTGATCACAGGTGTTATGAATGTTTATTTTTACTTCTCAATTTCTTATAGAAGAGAAGTATTATTGTTATGCAAGGCGTCCGCTGAAGGATTGAAATGTAAATGAACAAATCCTCAAGGGCCGTGTCGAGGATTCGAACCTGCGTCCGAGAGCATCCCAGACGCTGCCTTAATCGACTGAGCTACGACATAGTCATGCATCACGCAATTGTGATTTCTGTGTGTATTGAAATGTAAGCTATTATTTTTGGAAATTATTTTGGGATTGTAATTAAATTCCATACATTGTCAAATTTAAATCATTCATTTTGGTAGTTCATAAAGGTAAGAGAGTCAAAGAGATTCTTATCGCTCTGGCGCTTGAATATATATGCAGATTTAAGCCTCAAAAAAGTCTTTGCTCAAGGGTTACTGCTGATTTAATTTGAGTACATATCTGACCAACTAAAGGAAATTACACTAAACTGAACAAATATTGACTGTGAACTTACCGTGGATATTGAGTAAAATTAGTCTAAATTGCCCATAAACATTAAGATGTTCAGGCAGCTTGTTCTCTCGAGCGTTCACACCGTCACAAATGTAACGTACTAAATTGCCTGAACCTAACCAAACCGAGGACCCATAAATAGAAAACGGGGTATCACGTCAATTTTTCCTAGTAGCTACGCTTTTTTTTTAGTCTATCAGCTTTTAGCCGTAATGGATTTATATCTCAAACTGTGGAGAGTCTTCTGGAGAGTCCCATTCAGACCAGGACTGGTGAAAAGGTCAGTTTTGTTTATGAGGTAAAATTGGAGAGTTTTCTATCTTAATTTATTTCATATGGTATTAGAAGTTCGTACGAGATGAATGTATTCCGCAGTAGCCTATCCTCGAAAACGTTCGTACAAAAGCTGCCCAATGCCTTCAGTTTTTATATTAAAAAGCTCTTTACACGAGATTCGCTACGGAATTAGTTCTAACTTTTATAAAACTGTGCTTTCCTCTCATTTTTTGTTTAAATTTCAACAGTATTTTTCTAAATGACTCGCGTTTTTATTGCTAAATGATAACACAATTAAACAGAACCAAAATACCTAACCTTTCCTATACATTAAATATAGAATCCGTGTAATTCTATATCTTGTGGATTCGTGGGTACAAGTATTTCTATATGAAGTGTAATATATTTATATTTGTTTTCTGGTATTTATTTTGCTGTCGCAGTTCAAAGTTCGTCCAGTGTTCACTTTCTATAGTTAGGAAAAGTTAACTTGGTGAGTTTTAAACAAGATTTCAAGTTTTTTATTCTGATTCATATATAGTATATATATATATATATATATATATATATATATATATATATATATATATATATATATATATATATATATATATATATATATATGAAAAATTTATTCCATAGTCTTTTCTTTACATTTCAGAAAAACTTTTCAATACTAGTCACTTCAGTTTAACCCAGTGTAATCGTCAGTGTAGTCAGCTCACAACCGAATGGTCGCGGGTTCAGTTCCTGTGTCATGGTATAGATGATTGGGCACGTTTCATTTCACCTAATGCACATGTTCACCTAGCAGTAAATGCGCACCGTTGAGTTAGGCAGTTTTTATAGATTGCATCATGGGGCTGGCTTAAGGGGACGTTGATCAGCCTGGACCAGCTTCCTGTCACTCGACTATGGGAAAACCATTACCTCCTGGACTACAGTATTAGTACATGGAGTCACATTCCTTTCCTCCGTCTTAACCCTCATCCTTATCCTCATCCATTCCGAGTGCTACATTGTCTTAATAGCTTAGCACTTTCTACTGATAATTACTTTACATTACTTTCAGAATAGCATTACATCAACCAACTTGAAAGTAGAATGAACATACAAAATAAATGTTAATTTATTATCATAATTATCAGCATAAACTTATGACTGTTTTTCATCATTCCTGCTAAGGATTATTATTATTTTTCTCAGTGGATATAATCTATGTTCATAAAAATGTCTGTATATCTGCCTGTCCAAGGTTAGAGACCAGATGCTTGAGGCTAGCCTCACCCAAATTTGTAGGGGGAATGATCTGGGGAACGGAACGGACATAGGCTGTTCGGGGTAGGCCTATGTTAAATGATTAATGAAAATGTTTTAAATTATAAACACCCCTAGCCATTTTCAGTGAGTCTTTCATGGAGTCAGTTATGAAATAAGGCGTGTGAGTTACGTGGTTTTGTTTGGTATAACAATATAATGTCTAAGTTGTTTCAGTGGCTTTTATTAATACATTTTCCGAGAAAAGTGGAAGAAGGTGAATATATAGATGTATAGATAGACGAAAATATAGATGACACGAGGAAAGAGACATACAGGGCCAGGCAACGCCCTATATATCCCCCTCTTGGTTTATATATAACATTCCACATTGACAGTTTATCTTGAAGAACTGGTGTTAGTTCTTATCTGTAAAATGCGAGAGAGAAAACCCTCATGAAAGGGAAGATGAAAACCAACTGCCCAATCCTCCATTACGTCCACTGCAGATAGTGGCCGGATATACAATTAAAATACAACATCTAGGATCCAAAAGGATTATGTCCATGCGGACGTATTGTGATATTAAAATATTTGCTGGAGAATAAAGATAAATTATTTACAAACCCTCTAAAAAATAAAATTGATATGGAAATGTAGACATGACCCAAGCCACATCTCCCCAATCAGTTACACAGTGACAGGAGGAAAAAAAAAACATGAACAACTCACAATTCTTAAAAAAAAAATCCCTCAAACAATCACCACCTTGAATTCCTGCCATTGTCCACCTTTTCATTTTTATTCCCGTGTGTAATTTCTTCCTGGGAACCTGCCCCTGTCACTAGTCACCTGAGGCTTCGTTTTCCGGAGGTGGAATTCAATATCTTGCATGTCCGGGCGTCCACCCAAAAATCCTGGAATCCTAACCAGGGTACGAAGAAGTTTGTCTGGGGGTAGAGAGAGAGAGAGAAAGATATTTGCTGCGTCCGTATTGGCAGGGAGACTTATCCAGCAACGCAGTATGTCCCTGGCAGAGAGTTACGGTGGAACACTGGTATATGGAGGTATATTTTGTCGAAGGAGTAATATTGTACTTAATGTTGGCTAATGGGTTTATCATCATTTCTATGCTCCCCTATTTCCTTTGCTGCCGCACTTTCTTCCTCTTTCCTTTCTCTCTCCACTTTTATTCCAACTATTCCCCACTCTCTTCCCTCCTTTCCTTTGTTTATGTCCTAAAATTTCACTTGTTGTTTGAACAGCTGTGCCACTCACCCCTCTCCCTCTTTTTCTCCCTTTCTTTATTGGTTATTTCTCATAAAACACGTAATTTTCCCTATTCTTAACAGGAACTGCATTCACCACAGCGACTTCGTCTGATCTCATCTTCTGGATAGATTCCTACAATTCCTGTACCTTGTTCTTAACATTATCAGCATTTGTGTTCACAATTTTGGTGTTGGCTAACTAGTGTTATTGGTCAAAGTTGATTTTCATGGGGGAGGAATTGAATTTAAACTTGGGGAATAGAGTCGTTAGTGAGTAAATTCTTGTGTGTAGGAATGGAATGGCATATATGTCAATGCCTTCGATGGAAGATTTTGAGTGCTGTTCTATGGAAAAATGAGGAGGGAATCCTAGTGGTTCTGGATGGACCTCTTGGATGGCCAGTGGTATAAGTGGGGTGGGTTGGATGGGTCGGGCTTTGGGAGGATGGGTAACTCCTCTATCTTGAGGGCTCGGTGTTAGGTGTAGGTCGTTCTTTGGAGGTAAATAGAACGGTGGACTTCATTGTGTGCTTTTAACGAAGTGGTATGGAGTCTTTGTTCCTTGTGCGTGAGCAGTAATTGTGTCCCATCTGTACTGTGGCCTACATGTTTAGCACCTATCCTTCCCAGTATGTGTAGCTCTCACACACGTCATCAGTCCCCTATCCTCTGACCTCTCTCCCCCCCCTATCCCCCTCTCCCATTCTCTTCCACTCTAGCCCTCTCACTTCTTCCATTATTGTGCAGCCTTGCACTCTCAGCACAATTCTAACTTGCACCCTCCCATACCAAATACCCGGAGTATTTGGTCACTACTGTGTGGCCCTCTCTCTCCACCCTGTGTGGCCCTCTCTCTCCACCCTGTGTGGCCCTCTCTCTCCACCCTGTGTGGCCCTCTCTCTCCACCCTGTGTGGCCCTCTCTCTACACCCTGTGTGGCCCTCTCTCTCCACCCTGTGTGGCCCTCTCTCCCCACCCTGTGTGGCCCCTCTCTCTACACCCTGTGTGGCCCTCTCTCTACACCCTGTGTGGCCCTCTCTCTACACCCTGTGTGGCCTTCTCTCTCCACCCTGTGTGGCCTTCTCTCTCCACCCTGTGTGGCCCCTCTCTCTACACCCTGTGTGGCCCTATCTCCCCACCCTGTGTGGCCCTCTCTCTCCACCCTGTGTGGCCCTCTCTCCCCACCCTGTGTGGCCCCTCTCTCTACACCCTGTGTGGCCCTCTCTCTACACCCTGTGTGGCCCTCTCTCTACACCCTGTGTGGCCCTCTCTCTCCACCCTGTGTGGCCCTCTCTCTCCACCCTGTGTGGCCCTCTCTCTACACCCTGTGTGGCCCTCTCTCTCCCCACCCTGTGTGGCCCTCTCTCCCCACCCTGTGTGGCCCTCTCTCCCCACCCTGTGTGGCCCTCTCCCCCCACCCTGTGTGGCCCTCTCTCTCCACCCGGTGTGGCCCTCTCCCCCACCCTGTGTGGCCCTCTCTCTCCACCCTGTGTGGCCCTCTCCCCCCCCACCCTGTGTGGCCCTCTCCCCCCACCCTGTGTGGCCTTCTCTCTCCACCCTGTGTTGCCCTCTCTCTCCACCCTGTGTGGCCCCTCTCTATGCACCCTGTGTGGCCCTCTCTCTCCACCCTGTGTGGCCCTCTCTCTCCCCACCCTGTGTGGCCCTCTCTCTCCCCACCCTGTGTGGCCCTCTCTCCCCACCCTGTGTGGCCCTCTCTCCCCACCCTGTGTGGCCCCTCTCTCTACACCCTGTGTGGCCCTCTCTCCCCACCCTGTGTGGCCCTCTCTCTCCCCACCCTGTGTGGCCCTCTCTCCCCACCCTGTGTGGCCCTCTCTCCCCACCCTGTGTGGCCCCTCTCTCTACACCCTGTGTGGCCCTCTCTCTACACCCTGTGTGGCCCTCTCTCTACACCCTGTGTGGCCCTCTCTCTACACCCTGTGTGGCCTTCTCTCTCCACCCTGTGTGGCCTTCTCTCTCCACCCTGTGTGGCCCCTCTCTCTACACCCTGTGTGGCCCTATCTCCCCACCCTGTGTGGCCCTATCTCCCCACCCTGTGTGGCCCTCTTCCCCCCCCCACCCTGTTCACTCTCCCCCCACCCTCAACTCCTTCCCCCATACCCCATTACCCACTATTTTGTTTGTTTACATTGGTGGTTAAGGGAAGAAAAGACGTCGGTCTCCTGTTAGCAAGCTGTGAATGGCGTTCCTTTCCCATTAGTATCCCTGGAACACGACCGGCCAATTGGTTAACAACCAGGTATCCAATCACTGCTGGATGAACAGAGGCGAGGAGGTAAGGACTGGCGCCTTTTCAATCCTCCCAGGCCAGGGCTCGAACCTAAATAAATAGTTGATGTGGAGAGAGTGATGTCAGCGCTGTTCTGTACAATAAAATCAACAAAGAAATAAAAACACAAATAGCGCACACACACACCCAGGTGTGTGGGGCCTGATAGCTGAGTGGACAGCGCTCTGGACTCGTAATCCTATAGTTCGGGTTCGATCCCCGGTGATGGTAGAAACAAAATTGACAGAGTTTCTTTCACCCTTATGCCCTGTCACCTAGCAGTCAATAGGTTCCTGGGAGTTATACAGGTGTTACGGGCTGCCTTCTGTGTGTGTGTGTGTGTGTGTGTGTGTGTGTGTGTGTGTGTGTGTGTGTGTGTGTGTGTGTGTGTGCTTTATTTCTGCTTTTGTGTCTTTGTTGATTTTATTGTACAGAACAGCGCTGACATAGTATTAAATATTACACGGGTCGATGGGAGTGGCTTGAAATATAATATGAAGCTATAAAGTAGATTTAAATAGAAAAAAGGGAAAAAGCTAGTGATTACTTCAAATAGGTAAAATAAAAAAGCAATGTAAGTGTGGCTTGAAATAAATTTAAAAAGAGAGCAGTGAGGCTTCATATATATATATATATATATATATATATATATATATATATATATATATATATATATATATATATTGTGACGGTAACGCGTTGGTGTTCGGCTGTTTCAAAAGCTAGGGGTATGGCCTCGTCACATATAGAAACAAAAAAGAGAAAATCTGGAACTTCGTCTGTGGTAAGGTAAGGGGAAGACACACAAAACACAAGTAAATTTAACAATGAGATTTTAATTACGTTAGAAAAGCAAAACATGAATAAAATGGACATACAAATTGTAACATAAAATCAATCAATCAAAATAATAAGAATAATCAAATGGCAAAATGAAAAGTTACGTTAAGACAAGTGAGTAATAACAAGTGAACAATATACAATGCAAATATGGGTGCAGGAATATTGGCTTTAAGCTGCCACCTCTCTTAGTACACGTAAGCCAGAGCTTAGTCTACCAACGAGACGTGTTAACTTGTTGAAAGCACTGGATATTCTGAGGTCTGCAGGTCGTGGTGGCCCCAGACATCAGGTAGTGTGGCGGTGGAGGAGCAGGTGCGACTGACCACCAGCCAATCAGCGAAAAGCAGGCGACGGACAGGTAGTTTGGTGGTTCGAGTGGCGGAGGCGGAGCAGGTGTTCCTGGTGCTGAATACGTTTGCTCTCTGGCAAACCTTGGAGTTGTACTTGTTGGATATTTCTTCCATATTACTTGTATAGGGATGTATAGCGACGAACTTAGGAGGGAAGAGCAGGCTCAATCTTGAAGGAGATTATCGTCACAATATATATATATATATATATATATATATATATATATATATATATATATATATATATATAACATGGGGGATGGATAGGGGGTTGGGTTGGGTAAGCCCAAGACAATTAAGGGTATATTAGTAACCTCGACCCCACCAAATCCACCCCCCCCCCCTCAAAACCACCATCATTCCCGACCTGACCACAATCTCACGTTGATTGCGCACTGCTCGCTAAATTATGCAGATTCACGACAAAAGTACCGCGAGATGCCAGGGGTGTTCAGCGCACCGCAAATGGCAATTAGGGCCTAGCCAACAAAAGGTCAAGTCAAGGAGGGTCATAACCACAGGGAAATGGGGGGGGGGGGAGAGATAGGAAGGGAATTATCAGGAGAAAGCGTTAAGTTACTACGAATGTAGAACGCTTGGAATGGGGTCAGGATAAGGATTTGGGATGGGATGGGTGGGGGGAAAGGAATGGTGAGCAACTACTTTTGGATGTTCGGGGATCGAACGTCGACCTGTATGAAGCGAGACTGTAGCTTTACCGTCCAGCCAAAGTGGTTGGGAAAAGGAGGGGGGGTTAGGAACATGGGGTTAGGCTGGAGGGAGGGTTAGGAACACACAGGGAAGGCTGTAGAGAATGCTAGGAATAAGTGAAAAGAATGAAAGACAATGTGGGGCGAGGGTGTAAAAGACCACAGTTTAGAGGATAAAGCAGGAGGGAGGACCTCACACACACGTGGGGTTCGCGGTTCGAGTCTCCTAGAGCCCGGGTGAATGGGAGGAGAGATAGAGGATGCCTAAAAAAACGAAGTTGGAAGCAGAAGAGGAAAAAAATGCCCCTAATCAAAAACAAAGACATTTAGTATCTAGGCCTTTTTGACATATTTTTTTTCCGACAAATCGATACGGCAGTTCGAACTGTTGACGAATATTCAGATTAAGAAGCAATATCATTCTCACGTGATGCCAGATAAGTTATCCTGTATACTTAATATTCTTAAAATTATTGTTCACTATACGTAAGTAAGTTTACCAACACACACACACGGGACCCTTTCAGATCTCAGAGGTTTTTCACTTTACAGTAAACTACATGCATATATTAATTCGCACTTCAGTGTAAATATAAGATGTAAGTGCCTCTTGGAAGATATTTCTTTTTGACCACTTACAAAGATGAAAAATTACACAAAAAAATCGATATGAAAGAAATGTGTAACGTTCTTTCACATATTATAAGACACATCTTGCTCACGCTTGTTTTATTTAGTTTCAACAGCACCACAGATTTACGAAGCTGTCTCGCAAGCTTCGCACTCCATAGCCGCGTTTTTTGCACTCTGAAGAACACATCCTCATGCTCTTCTAAGCTCCGGCAATATCTTGGACGAATGTTGGCTAAAGATGGGATTACTGTGCTCGGCCGCTGCTCGGACAAGCATAACTTGAGGCGGGGCTTCTACGCTCGGCCGCAGTTTGGGCGAGCATAGCCTTAGGATGAGGTGTTAGGCTCGGCCACAGCTTGGGCAAGCATATCCTGAGGATGGGTAGGGATGGGCTTATATATTTATGAGAGAGGGGTTTGCACTCTTGCTCTGTTTGGGTTCAACATCGTCAAAGATGCATGAATCTATCTCATATTTTACATTCGTTATCCTCGACCGTCTCCTGTCTTAGGTTCGAACACCGTTTAGTATACAAGGACCCGTCTCGAACTTTACGAAGGCTTTACCTGTCATTTCTGTCTTTTACTGTTCTACTACATCTCACAGATTCCTGAATATGGCTCATAGGACAACTTCGTGCACTGTGCTTCTCTGATTCCCACAAAGGATTCAAAACACCAACTTTTAGTATTATTTATGTAAATGTTGGTTACTTGCAACAGTTCTTCTGTTGCATATATAAAACCAGTTCTTCTAAAGGTTCTTATGCAATCCTTGAAAACCCTGATATTGCAGCAGCACCTTAATTATTTGTCAATACAGAGTAATTGATAGGATAAATAAATTTATTTGTGTAATGCGCAATAACGTTTATGTGCGTACATGCGGCGATGGAGTAGATGTGTTTATAAAATAAGTCGCTCTAGTGTGTATATGTTCTAGGGTTGCTCTAGTGTGTATAGCCTCCAGGATTGCTCTAGTGAGTGTATACTCATTGTAAGCACAACACACACACACACACACACACACACACACACACACACACACACACACACACACACACACACACACACACACACACACCCACACCCACACACACACACACACACACACGTGTGTAAATCAGCCCTCACAATCTTACAGAAACGAGCAGTTTGGCTTTGATCATGCAGCAGTACACTTGCGTCGCAAAACTGCTCACAATTCAAGATTGTTAATTAGGTCGACATGCCCTTTGAAAATAACCTCGCTTTCCATCCATCGTTACACGCTGCGATCAAAGCTTTCCCCCAGAGCTCTGAGGCTTCACTTTTTTCCCCCAAAAAAACGTTAAACAGGTTGAGTACCTCGATTTTAAGCTTCGTAAGCTTCGTAAGCTTCGTGAGTTTACGAAGGATTACTGTCGGTCGCGTTATGTTCCCGTCGAAGCCCAATAGCTTCGACGTTCCGCTAAAATAAAGATATTTTTTTAATTACGAATTTCTAGGTACTGTATACACAGCGATTTATTTAAAACGAAGAAAGTTAAGCAAAAATATATATGTATAATGTTTTAATACATGTCTCTTGAGCAAGCTAAAGGCTTTGACGGGGAATTCAGAGTAATGGGAGGTAAATAGGCAGGAATAGAAGGGATAGAAGATGAAGGAAGGGAGGGGATGGGGACTGCAGGAGGTAGGAAAGAGGTAAGGGAATAGGTGTTCTGAAAGGAAAAGTGTAATTAAGTGCTGAATGAATTGTAGAGGGCACAGAGAAGAGGAAAGAATAGGGGGAAGCATGTAGAAAGGATAAGGGAAGAATGTGGAAAGGATAGGGGGAAGAATGTGGAAAGGATAAGGGAAGAATGTGGAAAGGATAGGGGGAAGCATGTGGAAAGGATAGAGGACGAATGTGGAAAGGATAGGAAAGATATGAATGTGAAAGAAGGGAATAGAAGATTGTAGTGGAAGAGAAGGGGTGAGAAGGAGAGACAACAAGAGAGAAAGAATCAATAACGGAGATACAAAAAAAAGAGTGATACAAAGTGTGATAAAAGAGAAGGGAAGAGTAGGAAGCAACAACCTCGAATGGCAGCAGGGAATAATGGAAGTCTTTTGATGGTAATCAGAAGTGGATGGCTGGCCTAGGATGGCAGCCATGAAGGGAGGGATAGCTTGACAGGATGGCAGCTTGGGATAGAAGAGGAAGGTGGCCTAGAATGGCAGCCAGAGAGAGAGATGAGTGTTGCCTAGGATGGCAGCCATGGAGGGAGGGACGGAGGGATAGCTTGACAGGATGGCAGCTTGGGATAGAAGTGGATGGTTGGCCTAGAATGGCAGCCAGAGAGAGATGAGTGTTGCCTGGGATGGCAGCCATGGACGGAGGGACGGAGGGATAGCATGCCTGGATGGCAGCTTGGGATAGGAGAGGTAGGTGGCCTAGAATGGCAGCCAGAGAGACGATTGATAGCAGCCAGAGAGAGGAGAGATTGCCACGGATGGCAGGGGCTAGAAAATAGACCTGTGGCTACTTTAGAACACGTGCCACGCACTCGTGACGACGCGGGTTCGATTCCCGGGTAGAGTAAGACGCAAGAAAGCCGCTCCTTGAGAGTGTGTACCCCCCCCCCCCCCTCTTGTATATACCCCGGGGACCTTGAAGTATAAATATTGACAATTCACATATGAAGGAAGAAAACACGATGCTGAATAACCAAATCTTATCTAACTTATGGTAGCTTGATCTATTGTAACTTGGCTTATGCTAACTTGAACTATGCTATCGTGGACTATGCTCCCTTGGACTATGATAGCTGTGTCTCTGCTTTCTGAGGTTTGCTGACCTGATTAATCCTAAGCTAAACTAATCTACAAAGTTCCAGTACTTGGCGTAGGATTTAAATTCTAGCATAGATTGATATTCTTAAGGTTAAATATTGTCACATATCTCTTTGTTTCTCCCACGTTCTCCTGTCTCTCCCACGTTCTCCTGTCTCTCCCACGTTCTCCTGTCTCTCCCACGTTCTCCTGTCTCTCCCACGTTCTCCTGTCTCTCCCACGTTCTCCTGTCTCTCCCACGTTCCCCTGTCTCTCCCACGTTCTCCTGTCTCTCCCACGTTCTCCTGTCTCTCCCACGTTCTCCTGTCTCTCCCACGTTCTCCTGTCTCTCCCACGTTCTCCTGTCTCTCCCACGTTCCCCTGTCTCTCCCACGTTCCCCTGTCTTTCCCACGTTCCCCTGTCTTTCCCACGTTCCCCTGTCTTTCCCACGTTCCCCTGTCTCTCCCACGTTCCCCTGTCTCTCCCACGTTCCCCTGTCTCTCCCACGTTCCCCTGTCTCTCCCACGTTCCCCTGTCTTTCCCACGTTCCCCTGTCTCTCCCACGTTCCCCTGTCTCTCCCACGTTCCCCTGTCTTTCCCACGTTCCCTTGTCTTTCCCACGTTCCCCTGTCTCTCCCACGTTCCCCTGTCTCTCCCACGTTCCCCTGTCTTTCCCACGTTCCCCTGTCTTTCCCACGTTCCCCTGTCTTTCCCACGTTCCCCTGTCTCTCCCACGTTCCCCTGTCTCTCCCACGTTCCCCAATTATCTCCCACGTTCCGCAGTCTTCCTTCTTCATTGAAGCTTTCCTCTCGCGTAATTCCACTGGCCATTAACTGGTCAGAATCAAGTTAATTATACAATCATGAACTTAATTAATTAGAGTAAAGTTGTTAATAATTATTTCATTTACAACTTTGATTTGGATTTAACACGTTAGGGGTCATCATGGATTATTATATGTCATTATTATTTTGTTGTCAGTGATCCTTTGTGTTACATTCTATACATTGTTTTTTTTTTTCTTGAAGCTTGTTCGTGTCTCTGAAGCGTTTGTCTGGCTTAGTGTCTGTTGCACTACGACCCTGCCTCGCCCCTTCCTTTGCCTCACCTCGCCCTGCCTCTACAGCACCCCTGCCTCACCTCATACTGCCTCGCATCATAGTGCCTCACCTTTCCTTTGCCTCACCTCGCTCTCCCTCTACAGCACCCCTGCCTCACCTCATACTGCCTCACCTCATACTGCCTCGCATCATAGTGCCTCACCTTTCCTTTGCCTCACCTCGCCCTGCCTCTACAGCACCCCTGCCTCACCTCATACTGCCTCACCTCATACTGCCTCGCATCATAGTGCCTCACCTTTCCTTTGCCTCACCTCGCCCTGCCTCTACAGCACCCCTGCCTCACCTCATACTGCCTCACCTCATACTGCCTCGCATCATAGTGCCTCACCTTTCCTTTGCCTCACCTCGCTCTCCCTCTACAACACCCCTGTCTCACCTCATACTGCCTCACCTCATACTGTTTCACCTAACTGCCTCGCATCATAGTGCCTCACCCGACTTCCCCCCTCACCCGACCTCCTGCCTCACCCAACTACTCCCTAATCTTGATAATTACTTGGACGTATGTTACTTATTTACGCTTCAAGACAACCTCGTTATATATACGTACCCACGTAAAAAAAAAAAAGCTAAAAAAGCTAAACTTTTTATTTTTCCAACAATAATTAAGTCTTCTTTATTATCTTAGTACAAATTTCTTCCCCCCATTTCTCCTTTACTCCTCCGTCGAATAGAAAGTTTTGGAACGAATTTTATTGTCGCTGGAGGCCAGGAGTGCAGCTGTGCGCCCAAGAACAGCCGGGACATAACCCGGAATTATTAATGTCTTGCAAAACGTCGTCTGAGTCTTCGGAGATTCTCGGCAAGTTGAGGATTTTTATTTCTCTCCATTTTGGCCTGGAGGAGAACAGTGTGTGTGGTACTCTGCAATGTTGAGACCCCATGCTGGCTTTTTGTTTTTTATGGCTGGGTATTCCAGACTAGAATATATTTAAACATATTTTTTTTGTATGTGTTTTCATCTAGTTGTATTCACCTAGTTGTGCTTCTGGAGCTTTGCTCTTTCGGCCCGCCTCTCAATTGTCTATCAACTGATTTTTTTTTGGGGTTCACACGCACACATATATACACCTAAGAAGCAGCCCGTAGCAGCTGTTTAACTCCCAGGTGCCTATTTACTGCTATATGAACAGGGCATCAACGTGAAAGATACTCATCCCATTTGTTTCCGCCATCGGCGGGGATCGATCCCCGGATCCTAGGACTACGAATCCCGAGTGCTGTCCACTCAGCCGTCAGCCGTGGGTGTGTGTGTGTGTGTGTGTGTGTGTGAATTCACCTATTTGTATTCACCTATTTGTGCTTGCGGGGGTTGAGCTTTGCTGTTTCGGCCAGCCTCTCAACTGTCAATCAACTGTTACTAACTACAAACTAATTTTTTATTTATTTATTTTTCCACACACACACATACACCCACGAAGCAGCTCCGTAACAGCTGTCTAGCTCCCAGGTACCTATTTACTACTAGGTAACAGGGGCATTCAGCGTGAAAGAAACTTTGCCCATTTGTTTTCGCCTGGTCCGGGAATCGAACCAGGGCCACAGAATTACGAGTCCTGCACACTGTCTACTCAGCTACCAGATCCCCAGTGTGTGTGTGTGTGCGTGTGTGTGTGTGTGAGTGTGTGTAAGTGTGTGTGTGTGCGTGTGTGTAAGTGTGTGTTTACTAGTTGTGTTTTTACGGGGGATGAGCTTTACTCTTTCGGCCCGCCTCTCAACTGTCAATCAACTGTTTACTAACTACTGTTTTTTTTTTTTTTTTTTTTTTTTTTTTTTTTTTTTTTTTTTTTCACACCTCACACACACACCCCAGGAAACAGCCCGTGACAGCTGACTAACTCCCAGGTACCTATTTACTGCTAGGTAACAGGGGCACTTAGGGTGAAAGAAACTTTGCCCATTTGTTTCCGACTCGTGCGGGAATCGACCCCGCGCCACAGAATTACGAGTCCTGCGCGCTATCCACCAGGCTACGAGGCCCCACACTGTGTGTGTGTGTGTGTGTGTGTGTGTGTGTGTGTGTGTGTGTGTGTGTGTGTGTGTGTAAGTGTGTGTGTAAGTGTGTGTAAGTGTGTGTGTAAGTGTGTGTAAGTGTGTGTGTGTGTGTGTGTAAGTGTGTGTGTGCGTGTGTGTGTGTGTGTGTGTGTGTAAGTGTGTGTGTGTGTGTGTGTGTGTGTGTGTGTAAGTGTGTGTGTGTTTAAGTGCAGGTTTGAATGTTTGTGATCGTGTACATTCTTATTAATGCAACTTAATTGTAATTTGTGAGTTTTTCGTTTAATAATAGTTTCATACTCAATCCACGGCTGATGTTTTTTATATATATTCAGTACTATCTAAATGAAGGAAACGGAAAGAAAGGGGGATAGACAGACAGACAGACAGACGGACGATAACAGGACTCGGGTATTTATCAACAAAAGATAAGTCCTTGCGATCTATGCCGAGATTGTGTGCTGAGAACACATGTCTTCTACCACTGGGGGACCACTGGGGATCACTAGGGACCATTTGGGACCACTGGGGACCACTGGGGACCAATGGGGACCCCTGGGGATCACTGGGGACTACTAATAACGACTAGGGACCACTGGGGACCACTAGGGACCACTGGGAACCACTGGGAACGATTAGGGATCACTGGGGACCACTGGAAATCACTGGGAACGACTAGGGACCACTGGGAACGACTAGGGATCACTGGGACCACTGGGGACGACTAGGGACCACTGGGGACCACTGGGGATTCACTGGGGACCACTGGGGATTACTGGGGACCACTGGGGATTACTGGCGACCACTGGGGATCAATGGGGACCACTGGAGACGACTAGAGACCACTGGGGACCACTAAAGACCACTGGCGACGACTAGAGACCACTGGGGACCACTAGGGACCACTGGGGACGACTAGAGACCACTGGGGACCACTGAGGACCACTAGAGACCACTGAGGACCACTGGGGACCACTGAGGACCACTGAGGACCACTGAGGACCACTGGGGACCTCTGGGGACCACTGGAGATCACTAGGGACCACTGGGGACCACTGGGGACCACTGTGGACCACTAGGGACCACTGAAGACCACTGGGGATCACTGGGGATCACTGGGGACCACTGGGGACCACTGTGGACCACTAGGGACCACTGAAGACCACTAGTGACCACTGGAGACCACTGGGGACCACTGGGGACCACTGGGGACCACTGGGGACCACTGGGGACCACTGGGGTGACTATACCCAGACCATAGGAGTAAATAAGGCAAAAATATACTCGAAGACTCTCTGCCGTCCCTCCCCTGCCGTCCCTCCCCTGCCGTCCCTCCCTGCCGTCCTCCCCTGCCGCCCCCCCTGCCGTCCCTCCCCTGCCGTCCCTCCCCTGCCGTCCCTCCCCTGCCGTCCCTCCCTGCCGTCCCTCCTCTGCCGCCCCCCCTGCCGTCCCTCCCCTGCCGTCCCTCCCCTGCCGTCCCTCCCCTGCCATCCCCCCCCTGCCATCCCCCCCCTGCCATCCCTCCCTGCCGTCCCTCCCTTGCCATCCCCTCCCTTGCCATCCTCCCCTGCCATCCCTCCCCCCCCCCTGCCTTCCGTTCCAGCTGTCACTTCCTTGTCGGCTCGAAACAAATGGTTGAATTTCAACTATACAGTGTTGAAAACACATGAATTGAAATGGTGAACCATCACTTGTTGTGACTTCTTCGTCTGTTATTACTACTAATACAACCAACACTACCACTACTACCACCACTACCACCACTACCACCACTACTACTATTTTTATGAAGCAACAACCTACAAACATTATTATTTAATTTACTTTTAACATTCCTGGCGTAATATGTAACTCTGTGAAATATGGTCAACGATTTCCTATTTTTTTTTAATAGAGATCATTTTTACAAATAAATTATAATTTGGAGAAATAAGTATTTGGATCTGAATGTAGGAGAGTCAGAGGAGACCTGATTGGGATGTACAAAATACAAAGAGACGTAGGTAATGAAACATCAGTAGTATGTAGACAGGGAGGTTACAGACGGAAATCAGGAATTTATAAGTATAAGAGGAACAATGGAAGAATTTAATTAGTTTTAGGTAATGAGTTTAACGAAACGAAATGAAAATAACTAAAGCGATAACACGTAGGCTCTTTGACTCACACACACACACATACACACACACACACACACACACATACACACACACACACACACACACACACACACACGCCCACACACACACACACACACACACACACACACACACACACACACACACACACACACACACACACACACACACACACACACACACACACATTCTGACAAGCACATACAATTTACCAAAACCTTCAGGCTATCACTCAGGTGGTCTCGGCTCGGGAGAAGGAGTAGTCCAACTCCCTCGCGTGTATATCTTGAGAATGTGTATTGCGCCGTATTTCTTGAGGCCGTTCATGTACAGGCCAGAGAGACGGGAAAAAAACATGTTTTATGGATGCAACAAAAATACACTCTAAACGTTGGATTCTCTCTCTCTCTCTCTCTCTCTCTCTCTCTCTCTCTCTCTCTCTCTCTCTCTCTCTCTCTCTCTCTCTCTCTCTCTCTCTCTCTCTCTCTCTCCCTTCCGTTTTTCTGTCTCACTCTCCGGGCTCAATATCCAGGTGCAACATTAATTTAAGACTGGTAAGGACGACTCAAAGTTGAATTAATGTTGATAACGATTATTCAAAGTTGATTTAACGCTATTCTTTGATATTTTATCCAATAGCGCAGTGGGCAACACTTCGACAAAGGTTGAATCAAACACTATCGACTTTCAATCAACACAGATGTCGACTCCGAGCCACCTTTAACACTTATCATTGATTCATAATTCCCTATGATAAGTTGTGCTAAGCTAACTACAACCATCTGGCCTCCTTCCTCAGACAATTTTCTCGATCTTTCTTATGTTTCTTTTCACTGTTGATGGTAATTGAAAAATCAATTCTCCAAAATTCATTTTTATTTCTTGTCTGACGCTACACTTGAACGCGTTTCGTAAAAACTTTACAACTATTACCTGCAAACACTAAACAGAGTTCTTACTTATGCTATGATTTAAACAGCTTTCATTTTTCATTTTATACCCGCATTTTGGGTGAGGTGATATGTTACAACAGTTTTGGATGAGGTGAACAAAACTTTCAACACAGGATAGAACACGAAACAATGGGTATTGAAGGTAAGAATGAAAGTAATTGCAGAGGGCCTATTGGCCCATATTTGTTGATGCTTCTATATTGGAGCGGAGTCTTGAAGTGGGTAGAATATAGTTGTGCATTAATTGGCTGTTGATTGCTGGTGTTGGCTTCTTGATGTGTAGAGCCTCGCAGACGTCGAGCCGCCTGCTATCGCTGTATCTATCGATGATTTCTGTGTTGTTTGCTAAGATTTCTCTGGCGATAGTTTGGTTGTGGGAAGAGATTATATGTTCCTTAATGGAGCCCTGTTGCTTATGCATCGTTAATCGCCTGGAAAGAGATGTTGTTGTCTTGCCTATATACTGAGTTTTTTGAGGCTTACAGTCCCCAAGTGGGCATTTGAAGGCATAGACGACGTTGGTCTCTTTTAAAGCGTTCTGCTTTGTGTCTGGAGAGTTTCTCATGAGTAGGCTGGCCGATTTTTTGGTTTTATAGTAAATCGTCAGTTGTATCTTCTGATTTTTGTCTGTAGGGATAACGTTTCTATTAACAATATCCTTCAGGACCCTTTCCTCCGTTTTATGAGGAAAGACTGCTACCAAAATATACTAATATATATATATATATATATATATATATATATATATATATATATATATATATATATATATATATAACTATATATATTTATATATATATATATATATATATATATATATATATATATATATATATATATATATATATATATATATATATATATATATATATATATACACATGAGAATAGTGTATTCGTTTTGTAATACAGTCGAGAATGAGACCGGTATGATTCCTAGAAGTTAGAAGTTACAGAACAATTGTATTAGGTGTTTTGCATGGTGAAGTAACACTAGATATTGGTCATTATGTAACTGGTAGTGTTAGTGCCTTGGAAATAAATGCCTGTAAATGTATTTATGAGTCATGCATTAATAATACGGCATACAATATATTCACGAATGGATATGATACATGATGTAAAGAGTAAATTATGATTTTTTTATACTATATTAATTTTCAAATTACTTTTTATATGCGCTTTTTCACTGTGTGATACGAGAGTGGATAGAGAGGAATATCTTGAGATGTGATTGATCATGTTGTTTGTTGGACGTGATTGTGATGATTGGTCGAGTGCATCTCACTATCATCTATGTGTCAAAGAAATAAAACTCGAGAAATTGAGAAAGAACTAGTAGATGAGTACAAAAGAAAAGTTGGCGGTACTTTTGGGGAGAGAGAGAGAGAGAGAGAGAGAGAGAGAGAGAGAGAGAGAGAGAGAGAGAGAGAGAGAGAGGAGAGAGAGAGAGAGAGAGAGCAAATAAAAGAGATGAGATGCCTGAAACATGTGAACTGAGAACACTAAGTATGTACAGGAAGTTGCCCAAACTGAAAAAAAAAGAATGAGAGGAACTGCTTGATGGAATGAGGAAGGAGCAGGAATAGTTGTTGATAAAACAAATTTAGATTTAGGGATACAAAGTAAACGAGACACACGAGAAAATAGCAGAAAGAATAGAGTTAAACAAAAAAATATGAAATAAGATTAATTCAACATAACAAAATACCAATTACTAAGACGGAGGAAATTTAAATAATTATTCAGAAAACAGAAAGTTCTTTTGGTGGTGAAAAAATGAATAGCAGTGAGGCAGGTTAATAGGCATATCGATATAATACAAGAATTAGAATATAAAAATGGTAAAGGGTTTGACAAATAGATTTCACATTTGTAAATATATTTAATCAAAATAAAGTCATTAATCACTGGGAGAATGTTAAATGACGACTAGAGTAGTAGCACAAAGATAAAAGAATAATTTGAAATTCCAATAGTTGAAAGTGTTGAAGAAGGTGCTAATGTGAACGTGATTTGATTTGATGGAGAGAAGAGAGCGTAAGATTACATTACATCTGATATATGCAAGGAAAACCTAAAGATATCAGCAAAGGAGATGAAATGTCAGAAAGCTGGGAGTGAAAATTATATAAATGCAGAAATTATTAAATATCTGAAGGAAAATGAATAGCGTTTGTGGGGAATTTGGCAGATGGCGCGTGATTGTGGTGATGAACCACTGGTTTGGAAATGAACTCTGATTGTACCACTCTTAAAATAGGAGGAGAGTATTGTTAAGCATAACAATACACGTAATACGTGTATTGTTATGCTTAAGCTGAGTAAGGGGAAGCTCCAAAGCTTATTAACCAGAGCTATAAGTCGCTTTCTCTTCTACTCACCTAATCAAAAAATCACAATTACTGGTAGAATAGTGATTGGAAGAGTTCAGAAAACATTAAAAATTGCATCAGTGATGAACAAAGCGAGTTCTGGGGGTGGAGAAAGATGTTATATTCACTGGATATTTGCGTTAAAACAGCTTGAAAAAAATGAATGTTAGAAAAAATTTTAAGTTTTATATTAGATTTTGAGAACGATGTGTAATTTTTTGCATGGTATTTGGGGAAGGATGAGCATTTTACTCATGATAATTTCAAGAATGATGAGCATTTTACTCATGATAATTTCAAGAATGATGAGCATTTTACTCATGATAATTTCAAGAATGATGAGCATTTTACTCATGATAATTTCAAGAATGATGAGCATTTTACTCATGATAATTTCAAGAATGATGATCATTTTGTACACGGTATATGGAGGACGATGTAATGTTTGCCCATGGAACTTGGAGAACCATAAGCATTTTCCACATGGTATGTGGAGAACGATGAACATTTTCCACGTGAAACTTGTAGAAAGATGAACATTTTCTACGTGATACTTGCAGAAAGATGAACACTTTCCACGTGAAACTTGCAGAAAGATGAACACTTTCCACGTGAAACTTGCAGAAAGATGAACATTTTCTACGTGATACTTGGAGAAAGATGAACATTTTCTACGTGATACTTGGAGAAAGATGAACATTTTCTACGTGATACTTGGAGAAAGATGAACATTTTCTACGTGATACTTGGAGAAAGATGAACACTTTCCACGTGAAACTTGGAGAAAGATGAACATTTTCCACGTGAAACTTGGAGAAAGATGAACATTTTCTACGTGATACTTGCAGAAAGATGAACATTTTCTACGTGATACTTGCAGAAAGATGAACATTTTCTACGTGATACTTGGAGAAAGATGAACATTTTCTACGTGATACTTGGAGAAAGATGAACATTTTCTACGTGATACTTGCAGAAAGATGAACATTTTCTACGTGATACTTGGAGAAAGATGAACATTTTCTACGTGATACTTGGAGAAAGATGAACATTTTCTACGTGATACTTGTAGAAAGATGAACATTTTCTACGTGATACTTGCAGAAAGATGAACATTTTCTACGTGATACTTGGAGAAAGATGAACATTTTCTACGTGATACTTGCAGAAAGATGAACATTTTCTACGTAGTATTTGGAGAAAGATGAACATTTTCCACGTGAAACTTGCAGAAAGATGAACATTTTCCACGTGAAACTTGTAGAAAGATGAACATTTTCCACGTGAAACTTGGAGAAAGATGAACATTTTCTACGTGATACTTGCAGAAAGATGAACATTTTCCACGTGGTATTTGGAAAAAGATGAACATTTATCAACAGAGTTCTACTAAAAACCTGTAAAAAAACCGCTTCTATGCAGGAACAGGTCCTCGGGAACAAGTTAATGGTGGAATGATCGGCTGGTATGATATTAATGCCGGTGAATTATTATGTGACATCATCCGGACGCAATATACTGGCCAAAATGTCACCGGTAAACTGTTAATGGACTAAATGATCACTGCCTATTTGCGGCTAATGAAAGTTAATTTATGACCGGTTGCTAATTGATAACGGATGTTTTTTTATATATCCGTTGATAATAGATCAATGTATTTCTTGTCGGTTGCCTAATTGATCCCCGTATTTCTTGTTAGTTGATCATTGATCACTGTACGTCTCATCGGTTAATAATTGATCACTGTATTTATCGTCTGTTTCTAATTTATCAACGTTTTTTTTCCACGGTTGCAAATTAAATTTTGATGTCTCTTGGAATATTTTCAATATAAAATTACATTGCCTGGAAGAGGCGGCCTTGAAAATTTCAGGAGGAAAAACTCTCTTTTCCTCGCGCGAAGATTTAACAGGTTAAACCCTACTAGTGTATAACGAGGGGAAAACGAGGGAATTGTTTGTGAGGGTCGTTAGTTGTTTTGTCAGCTGATTTACGAGACTGTTTTCGGCGGTACTGTGTTTTCCTGAGGTCCAGCGTGTGTGTGTGTGTTTTGTCGATTAAAGGGAATACTGAGTCTCTCTGCTGCTGGGTGATGACCAGGGTAGAGTTATCCTGCTGGGAGTGGGCCTGGGTAGAGTTATCCTGCTGGGTGTGGTCCTATGTAGAGTTATCCTGCTGGGTGTGGTCCTATGTAGAGTTATCCTGCTGGGTGTGGGCCTGGGTAGAGTTATCCTGCTGGGTGTGGGCCAGGGTAGAGTTATCCTGCTGGGTGTGGTCCTGGGTAGAGTTATCCTGCTTTGTGTGGTCCTGGGTAGAGTTATCCTGCTGGGTGTGGTCCTATGTAGAGTTATCCTGCTGGGTGTGGGCCTGGGTAGAGTTATCCTGCTGGGTGTGGGCCAGGGTAGAGTTATCCTGCTGGGTGTGGTCCTGGGGAGAGTTATCCTGCTGGGTGTGGTCCTGGAGAGAGTTATCCTGCTGGGTGTGGTCCTATGTAGAGTTATCCTGCTGGGTGTATGCCAGGGTAAGTTATCCTGCTGCGTGTGATCCTGGGTAGAGTTATCCTGCTGGGTGTATGCCAGGGTAAGTTATCCTGCTGCGTGTGATCCTGAGTAGAGTTATCCTGCTGGGTGTGGTCCTGGGTTGAGTTATCCTGCTGGGTGATGACCAGGGTAGAGTTATCCTGCTTTGTGTGGTCCTGGGTAGAGTTATCCTGCTGGGTGTGGGCCAGGGTAAGTTATCCTGCTGGGTGTGGTCCTATGTAGAGTTATCCTGCTGGGTGTGGGCCAGGGTAAGTTATCCTACTGGGTGTGGTCCTATGTAGAGTTATCCTGCTGGGTGTGGGCCAGGGTAAGTTATCCTGCTGGGTGTGATCCTGGGTAGAGTTATCCTGCTGGGTGTGGGCCTGGGTAGAGTTATCCTGCTGGGTGATGACCAGGGTAGAGTTATCCTGCTGGGTGTGGGCCTGGGGTAGAGTTATCCTGCTGGGTGTGGTCCAGAGTAGTGTTATCCTGCTGGGTGTGGGCCTGGGTAGAGTTATCCAGCTGGGTGTGGGCCAGGGTAGAGTTATCCTGCTGGGTGTGGGCTTGGGGTAGAGTTATCCTGCTGGGTGTGGACCTGGGGTAGAGTTATCCTGCTGGGTGTGGACCAGGGGTAGAGTTATCCTACTGGGTGTGGGCCTGGGTAGAATTATCCTGCTGCGTGTGATCCTGGGTAGAGTTATCCTGCTGGGTGTATGCCAGGGTAAGTTATCCTGCTGCGTGTGATCCTGGGTAGAGTTATCCTGCTGGGTGTGGTCCTGGGTTGAGTTATCCTGCTGGGTGATGACTAGGGTAGAGTTATCCTGCTGGGTGTGGGCCTGGGGTAGAGTTATCCTGCTGGGTGTGGGCCTGGGTAGAATTATCCTGCTGGGATGTGGGCAAGGGTAGAGTTATCCTGCTGCGTGTGGGCCAGGGTAGAGTTATCCTGCTGGGTGTGGGCAATGGTAGAAGTATTCTACAAGATGTGGGCCATGGTAGATGAATCCTACAAGGTGTGATGCATGGTAGAACTATTCTACAAGGTGGGGGCATAGTAGAACTATTCTACAAGGTGTGGGCCATGGTAGAACTATTCTACAAGGTGTGGGCCATGGTAGAACTATTCTACAAGGTGTGGGCCATGGTAGAACTATTCTACAAGGTGTGGGCCATGGTAGAACTATTCTACAAGGTGTGGGCCATGGTAGAACTATTCTACAAGGTGTGGGCAATGGTAGAACTATTCTACAAGGTGTGGGCCATGGTGGAAGTATTCTGCGTGCAGAGAATAGGATTTTAATAATATTCCCAACAAAAGGGGAGTAACATTATAATTTTATCCCTTTATGTTTGTTGTTTACAACCTTATTGTGGGTGCCGTCTGCCTCCCTTAGTTTCTTTAGTCTGTTCGCTTGGAAAAAAACTAAAAAAAAACTTTGTAAATGTAAATGAGTCTCACAAGTGTTGATTACGACGCGGCAGTTGGAGTTTATTGCATTAGCAAGTGCGTCTGAGGACTGCATTATTCACGGCCCTCGTCCAACGCCGGTGAAAATATGTGCAAAGGAAGGCGGTATTATTTTCTCCTGTTTCAAGTTTACTTTCATAAAACTTGGAATATGTTTAAATATTCTGGAAATGTTTCCCCCAGGTGGACGCCCAAAATGTTGCAACATTTAAGCGGTGGGAGGCCCCTCAAAATGCGTCTGTTGTCACAAGATTGCATTTTGCATTTCAGCATTTGAGTTCTGAATATTATGAACAGATGGATACCGTCACAGGAGTCGATCTTCCTGTGATGGGGTATTAGAATATAAACCTTGACTTACCTATGACAGTACTCCTATCCCCATAGGTCACCCTGCAAAGTTGGATGAGGCTATCCCTTAGCATCTGGCCAACAATTATGCACTTAAAAACATCAATTATATATTTCCCCTTTGATATTTTCTGGGGGCGAGAGGTTATATGACATCTAGTGAAATAGATTAATACTTTTAACACCGTAATTTCTTCATTGAAGTTTGACTAATTTGCTATTTTTTTGGCTAAAGTTAAAATGTTTTATTGAATGCAGAACATAAACGCAACGGAGACCAAATAGAAATGGTGAGGAAAAAGGAATGAGGACGAAATATAAAGAGGAAACAGAAAAGTGAGGAAAATAGAGACACGAAATAAAATAGTCGGGGAAATATATTCTGTCATGGAAAACAACTGCGACCCACAGAACAAAAGTTTGGTCATTGTTGAAGGGTGTGTGTGTGTGTGAGTGTGAGTGTGTGTGTGTGTGTGTGTGTGTGTGTGTGTGTGTGTGTGTGTGTGTGTGTGTGTGTGTGTGTGTGTGTGTGTGTGTGTGTGTGTGTGTGTGTGTGTGTGTGTGTGTGTGTGTGTGTGTGTGTGTGTGTGTGTGTGTGTGTGTGTGTGTGTGTGTGTGTGTGTGTGTGTGTGTGTGTGTGTGTGTGTGTGTGTGTGTATGTGTGTGTGTGTGTGGGTGTGTGTGTGTGTGTGTGCGTGTGTGTTTGTGTAAAAAAAAAGGAGTATGTGTTTATGAAATGCGTGGATGAGCTTAAAAAGTGAGTTTGAACGTGAGAAGTGAGTCTGAGTGTGAAAAAGTGTGTGAGTAGCAGGCAAGTGTGTGAAAAAGTGTGAACAGGTGTGTCAGCATGATATAGTCGAAGACCCTGTGATTGCGAGAGAAGGAAAATTGAATGAGAGAGAGAGAGAGAGAGAGAGAGAGAGAGAGAGAGAGAGAGAGAGAGAGAGAGAGAGAGAGAGAGAGAGAGAGAGAGAGAGAGAATATTTCCATGGAAAAAAAAAGAAGAACCCATATCCATGCCCGAATCTGTTATGTACAAGGGAAGAACTTGTCAAGATAAAGATCGTGATAACATAGTAGACGGCTCTTTCACCTCAAGCATATCACTCTATCCGGCCTACACTGCCGGCTGGAAAACAATTCGGAAGAGACAGTTCGCTTCTGGTAAAACCAACATGGAAATTTGACAGGAAAGGAGTCGTGAACATATTTTTGTAAGGGATTCTACAGCTGGTTTTGGTTTAGTTGCTATAAGTAGAGACAGTGTACGTACTACGATCGCTTCCACCGCTACGGACGGGCCAAGTGGATAGACGGACCAAATAAGGGGACAGCCCAAGTGGACGGACGGACCAAGTCGAAGGAACGGACCAAGTGTAAGGACGGATCCAGTGGACAGACGAGCCAATTGGATTACGGGCCAAGTGGACGAACTGCCCAGTGGACAGACGGCCATGTTCACGAGTAGACAGAAACACGGACAGACAAACGCTACAAACAAAGCCTTAAACAAAAGCAAACGAGGCAAAGGAAATAACATAAACAATGACCATAAAACAGACCAAAGTATTGATCGTCAGCTGCTGCCTCCCACAGTGAATGTAATGTCCCGTGGCTTGAGGTCGGATTGTGTTAAACACACACACATACACACACACACACACACACACACACACACACACACACACACACACACACACACACACACACACACACACACACACACACACACACACACACACACACACACACACACACACACCTTTCGGCTGACCTACTATACTCAGGGAACGATCCATTGTGTTGCCATTCCTATCAACTTGCTGGGGAAAAATTGCACGAAGACATCGCCTAGTTACCTAGCTGTCCTCGCCTATTTATGTTTACAGGGTTGAGCAATAGCTCCCTAGTCCCTCCTCTCCATCTCTCATGTGTTAAAGCAATGACTACCATTCCTACTGAATAATGTCGATTTTCTATTTTAAAAAAGTTTAATGATTTTGGCCTCTACGATCTCCCACTCCCTTGTCGCGTTTGTTGTTGTGATTCATCCATTTGGCGGGTGTGGGGTGGAGAGTGCAGCAGGTGTGGGATGGAGGGTGTGGCAGGTGTGGGGTGAAGGGTGTGGTGGAGTGGGCATGTGGGTGGAAAGCAGCGAGGTAAGGGTGAGTAGGAATGAACAAGTAGATGAAGGTGGTGCGTGAAATTAATTGAAAGAATAAAAAATAGTCGAAGGAGGAGGTTAAGAATTAGGCTGAGAAGAATAAGAATATAAGTAAGAAGGAGCAAAGGTCAAGTGTGAGAGGACACCAAGACAAAAAGGTCAAAGGACAAATAAGGCTCCCGCCTCGAGCACTGATTAATGACCGTCTGGACAATATTTCAGAAGCCTCTCAGAGGATGATAGCTGTTCACCTGTCCTATTACTTGTTCCATTTTGGTCCCATTTGCTGCTTGAAGATTTGGGTGGATGTCATGTTCACTAGTGAGTGTGATATGTCATGTTTACCGGGGCGTGCGTGTGTGTGTGTGTGTGTGTTCAATCACGTTCACCGTGAGTGGTAGTGGTGAAGAGGAAGGTTGACGGTGCTGAAGTGTCAGTGTATGGAGGAGGAGGAGTGCTGGAGGAATAGTGGTAGCCGCCGGGTGAGAAAAGGTTCTGGCTCCATTACCGTCGTGTTGTGAGCAGCGCAACGCTATAAAAGTTGGAGGGCTCAGTGTCTCTCTGGTACGTGTAGCGACGTCTGAACCCGGTCTTGCTTTCTGGTGCCCTGCTCTCTCTCTCTCTCTCTCTCTCTCTCTCTCTCTCTCTCTCTCTCTCTCTCTCTCTCTCTCTCTCTCTCTCTCTCTCTCTCTCTCTCTCTCTCTCTCTTTTCCTCCCCCTTCCGATTCTGGGTACGTTAAATCAGATCCGTGTTGGCATAAATGGAACGAGTGCCTATTGACACGGGGCTAAGTCTACCCCCCAAACTCAATTGTTCACTGTCACTCTAATTAAACTCAGAACGCTTTATTTAGTGTTGCCTTGTGTATTATAAAATATTATGCACTGATATCTGCAAAATTAAATAAGTAATCGGTGACTGCTCCCTAAAAGGGGTTAAATGAAGGGTAGATGTCGGGGTAGATAACGCTTCCAGGCCTGGCTTACCCCCAATCTTCGGCTCACTATACCAATCATAGCTACGGGTAGGAGAGAGGGGTCTCTCCTTACCTAGGCCCACCAGTTGCCTCTTCTAGTATGTGTGTGTAATTACCTAAGTGTAATTACCTAAGTGTAGTTACAGGATGAGAGCTACACTCGTGGTGTCCCGTCTTCCCAGCACTCAAGGTTATATAATGCTTTGAAACTACTGACGGTCTTGGCCTCCACCACCTTCTCACCTAACTTGTTCCAACCGTCTACCACTCTGTTTGCGAAAGTGAATTTTCTTATATTTCTTCGGCATCTGTGTTTAGCTAGTTTAAATCTATGACCTCTTGTTCTTAAAGTTTCAGGTCTCAGGAAATCTTCCCTATCGATTTTATCAATTCCTGTTACTATTTTGTATGTAGAGATCATATCACCTCTTTTTCTTCTGTCTTCTAGTTTTGGCATATTTAATGCCTCTAACCTCTCCTCGTAGCTCTTGCCCTTCAGTTCTGGGAGCCACTTAGTGTGTGTGTGTGTGTGTGTGTGTGTGTGTGTGTGTGTGTGTGTGTGTGTGTGTGTGTGGTGACAGAGAAATAACATTCACATTATGTATCAATGAGAAAATCAGCAGGAGCAGTAATAAGGATTCGAAATTATGCTCTGGATACGTTTTTCTAAAGATTCTTTTCTTTGAGTTTTTTCCTAAGATTCCTTGTAGATTTCTTATTACATTCCTTATCCCGCGAAAAAGTTGGCATTTTCATTATATAAATTGTTTTTCACAAACGAATTTTTAATAGCATTTATTGTAAACATTAAATTCTTTAATGAATAAACAGGACTTAGTATATTAAAAAAAATTGTTTCAATTTATTTTATATCTCATGAAGGCACCTCTTTCGGAAAATTTTTGTCTGAAAAATAATATTATGTAAAGGATATGCTGATGAAATAAAGTTTAATTCCATTGCAGCTTTTTCCAAAAGATCTAATTCTTCAAGATTATTATCCAAGGAACATGTAATCCGACATGTAAGGATTTTCAGGGTAATTTATACCTTAAGCTTGTTATATTCCCAGAAAGAAAGGTTCAAGGGTCAGTCAAATGAATATATGAAGGGTGGAAATGGTGTTGATGGTGAGAGGGAGGTGGTGATTATGGTGGTAATAAAATTGTGATGGTTGTGGTGATAGGAGGACATGACTATATAGTGATGTTGGGCTATAATGAGAGAAGTAATTATGGTGATGTGGTGGTGTTATTGCTGGCGGTGATGTTGGAGGTGATTGTAGTGATGATGGTGATGAAGTGGTTGATTGTAGGGCTGTTAGCGGTGATGGTGAAGGTAAATGTAAGGATGATTGAGATAATATGGATGGGATCATAGTTGTTAGTGATGATAATGGTGCTGATGGTGATTATTGTACTGTTGTGGAGGCAATGGTGCTGATGGTGACTATAACAATTGAATTGAAGATGAGTAATGGAGGTAGTTGCAATGATGGTGACCGGGATGATAAGGCTGTTTATTTGCCCACACCATCCAACCAACCAACAAACCAACAGTCTATCTAAATCGTTCTTTTCACGGCTACAAAACACCAACTGAGAAACACTCCTCGAGGTCTCCACAAAATAATTTCTCACTCTTTTCTCAAGATCCCTTTTGTCTCGCATCTCCTCATTATGCAAAGTCTGCCACTTGCTGCATAGAAATGAAATTTTGGTGTTTAATTAAAGTCGACTATACTGCCAGCAACAATTGAAGCTCGTTTGAAAATAGTATCTTATATGTTCCAGTGGATAACTTCACGTCTTGCTCTATAATGCAAATGGGAATTAAGGTCATATTCAGGTGAACTTTGAGGCATTATTTTAATAATAATAATAACAATAATAATTTTTTTTATTTAGGCAAAGGTACATACATAAAGAGATTTTACAAAGTTTGTTGGCTTTATAGATAAGAGCTAGTACATACAATGCCTAAAGCCACTATTACGCAAAGCGTTTCGGGCAGGAACCGAAATTTAAAATTTCGGGTTTTATTGGATAATATTTTAGAATGATATTTCAAATCAGCTTCTTCTGCAGCATTTATAAATATAATTGTGTGTGTTTGATTTTCTTCAGATATTTAATGCGTATTTATTATATATATATTTTGTTTTCATTAATATTATTTATATTATTAGAAGCAGTCTCCGTGGCGTAGTGGTTAAGCATTCGCCCGGCACTTCGCCAGCGCTTTTGCTTGGGTTCGTATCCTGGCCGGGGAGGATTGACCGGGTGCATATCCTTAACTGTAGCCTCTGTTCACCCAACAGTAAAAATGGATACCTCGTTGTTAAACGATTTGGCGGGTCGTATTCCGGAGGAAAAATTAGGATTAAGGACTTGTCCGAAACGCTACGCGCGTTAGTGGCTGAACAAGACTGTACGAACGCTTGTATATATAAATAAAATAAAACAAATCAAAATTATTAGATAATTTTGCAGGGATACATTATGGTTTAGGGTGAGATCTTGGCTACTTCACACCTTATTAATTAACAAATAAGGTGTGAAGTGGCTTCACACCTTATTGGTAATAAGGTGTGAAGTTTTATCATTAAAAGCCAGGTGTGGCTTTTAATGATAAAAGCCACACCTGGCTTTTATCACAGATGTGAGGCTTTCCTTATATTTCAGAAGTTTATCTCAAAAGCTACCATTTCTGGTCCTGGTTTTCGGGCGTCATCTTGATAAGGATGACGAAAATTAGCTAATTAAAATTTAGCACTAATATAACATCAAAATAATGAAATTTCAATATTAATCATTGTTTCGCAATAGCTATTGTTTTCTATGAAGATAACTTAAAAAAATATAATTATTTAAAACATTTGAATAAAATTTATATTTAATTACAATAAACTTAATACAATTGTATCATTATATTTTAGGATATTCAATTAAGTTAAATATTTTTCATTTAATTGAGTTATAAATAAAATAAATCATTGTTTAAATTTAATATAATTTTGCTTACCAAATTAATTTTAATAAAATTTTATTTAAAAATTCTCCGTGGATTTGAGGTAGCCGGTCGGCCGAGCGGACAGCACACTGGACTTGTGATCCTGTGGTCCCGGGTTCGATCCCGGGCGCTGGCGAGAAACATTGGGCAGAGTTTCTTTCACCCTATGCCCCTGTTACCTAGCAGTAAAATAGGTACCTGAGTGTTAGTCAGCTGTCACGGGCTGCTTCCTGGGGGTTGAGGCCTGGTCGAGGACCGGGCCGCGGGGACACTAAAAGCCCCGAAATCATCTCAAGATAACCTCAAGATACAATGGACAGAGTTTCTTTCACCCTATGCCCCTGTTACCTAGCAGTAAAATAGGTACCTGGGTGTTAGTCAGCTGCCATGGGCTGCTTCCTGGGGGTTGAGGCCTGGTCGAGGACCGGGCCGCGGGGACACTAAAAGCCCCGAAATCATCTCAAGATAACCTCAAGATAAGAGGTTCCTGCCGAGTCTTGAGAACATCTGAAAATTGAGCTTTGACTAGACTTGAAATATTTATTGTTGATCGAAACAGTTCGCAACATTGTAACCGGTTGCTAATTGATTGTTTCTTTCATGATTTGTCGTGGATTATATATTATACCTGGATTAATGTCTCTTTTATGTCTCACGAGAGAGACATAAAAACTGCAACACATTGGTATTTGCTCTTGCAAATGAGATTTTGGTTAGTACTCACCTAGTTGTATGAGTTGAGGATGAACCACAGCTCCTGGGTTGCCCTAGAAAGTTTATTTTGTGATTTTTTGAATCTTAATATCTGTCATTATCCTTCCTCTCGACTCTCAATCGAGGGATCCGGATGTACTCTCACGGCAGAACAGCAAGAAGTGAATTAGGTAATATTTTTTTTTTTTTGTATTGGTGATCAGGAATTGTGTATTTGATGTATTTCCGTAGCACTCAACTTCGGATTGATGTCCATAGGGAATGGAAAGGATAGGGGGAGATAGAGGGATGGGGAGATGAAATTCAGGAAGAGGATGCGGGTGTAGAGAGAGAGGAGACTCAACTGTCGGCAGAGTAAATGTCGAGCAAAGAATTTGTCCGACATCTGCCTATTTAGTTCCAAAGGAACACCATATAGTTATTATTGATTTTTGACCAGACCACACACTAGAAATTGAAGGGACGACGACGTTTCGGTCCGTCCTGGACCATTCTCAAGTCGAATTCGACTTGAGAATGGTCCAGGACGGACCGAAACGTCGTCGTCCCTTCACCTTCTAGTGTGTGGTCTGGTCAACATACTTCAGCCACGTTATTGTGACTCATCGCTTGTTATTGATTTATTTGTGGTTTAATTATTATTCTCAATAAGTTTTTAGTGAAAGTTATAGTTGTAATTAAAGCTGTTTGTGCAATAGTATCAAACATCTTTATTCATAATTTATTAAAGTTTTCTGAAGCTTCGTTCTTTAAAAAAAAAAACAGCAATTCAGAGTAAAACAGCTTCAATAATTCCTGAAAAAAAAACAACATTGAACAATGACCAACAAATTCTGAACCCCCCCCCCCCCCCACCCTCCTTCGTCCTTTTCCTTCTCTTACAGTTGAATCCATTTGAGGACAAAAAAAAAATTTATAATGATCACCCCCTCACTGCTTCACGATCTCAAATTCTGGAGAAATACGACTCGGTAATCCCCTGGTCCGTGTCCTGACTTATAATGCTCCATCTTGTATAATCCCAGCTCGAAATATGAGCTTCGTCACGCGTTCCTCTCTGATATCTGTCACGAGAATTCTCCAAGACGCAACAATTACTGTTGTCGTGACGTATTCCACGCGATCACGCCAATTCCAGATTGTTATTGATATTTTCTGTCTTGAATAAAGTCTAAGGTGGGCCAGAGATTTAGTAAAAACGGATTTTTATTCGTGTGATTATTTTAGTATGCTTATTTCTACCGTGGTTATGCTTCTTCTTCTTTATGGTTCATTCTGCTTTCTTATTTTTCTACTTTGTGGTCTTTATTAATTCTTTTACTTCTAGGCTTTCTTATGCTCTGCTTCAAGTTTTCGTTCTGCTTTCGGTGGGTTAATACTGGTTTGTAACCATTTCTCGCTTAAAGCAAAATAAACTCATTGTCGGCACCCGACAGGGGGGGGGGGGTTCTATCGGCTGAGTGGACAGCGCTCGTGATTCGTAGTCCTACGGTTCCGGGTTCGATCCCCGGCAGAGGCGGAAGCAAATGTGCAGAGTTTCTTTCATCCTGTTGCACCTGTTCACCTAGTAGTAAATAGCAACTTAGGAATTTGACAGCTGCTACGGGCAACCTCCTGTGAATGTGTAACAAAAAGGGGGCTTGGTCAAGGACCGGGCCGCACGGACGCTAAGCCCCGAAATCATCTTAAGATGACCTCAAGATAACCCGAAACCTGCCGTATGCACCCTAGAACACTAAGGGTTCCTTCAGACACACAGAAGGCATCCTATACACCCTGAAGGATTCCACTCTGTTCTCAAAAGACATTATCAAGTTGCATCAAGGAGGCTCACAGCAATTGAATTCAATTGCGAAATGAAATTAGATACATAAGGGTTTAAGGAATGACCGGAAAGAAAAAAATGAAATATATATATATATATATATATATATATATATATATATATATATATATATATATATATATATATATATATATATATATATATATATATATATATCGTTGTCTATAAGATAAAATATTGGATGAAATTAGACAAACTCGGTTTATCTTTATTTCAGTTTTCCATTTTTATATTTTTTTTATGTTCGTAAATGTAGTGAATCGCAGCGTGTGAAGGTTAAAAGTAACATACAGCATTTGAATCACTTGAATCTATTTTTGTTACTTTTAGAGAAACTCGGCATTGTGTTCAGAATACAATCACTCTTCAGGCTGTTTGCTTCAGTGATTGTTTGCTTGTGGCGTTTAACTCCCAAAGTTCGTCAATTTTATCGTACTGCTAACAAACATATTTTGACGATAAATGAATATTGATGTTTATTTGTGTGTATACTTACTACTAGATTATTTGTTTGTTTTGTTAGTTTGTTGTAGTACGTTGGTGAGGCATTTAGAGAGTGGGATACAAATCTGGGAAGAGATCGAACGTAGTCAGTACTCAAGGATATATATATATATATATATATATATATATATATATATATATATATATATATATATATATATATATATATATATATATATTATATATATATATATATATATATATATATATATATATATATATATATATATATATATATATATATACTTGCTCTGAGAGAATTTATTTTTTTCCTGGACTAATTTGAGGACGAAAGTTTACTTACTGGTCGGTTAGTAAGTCATTGTAGGATTGTGGTCATAACAAAACTTCCGCGTTTGAAAGACATAATGTCCAGCACGAAACTAAGTACCAGCTGCAATTAGTGCTTAGAGTGTTTGTAATTCACACACAAGTCGGAAGGAAGTGAGGCATTACGGGGTTATTCATGCCCGTGCCACATCTTGGGTGGCCTAATTTCCATCAATCAATCAATCAGCCGGGCTGCCAGTATATATATAACAATTCCCCTACACAGCATTCAGTGGCAGTGTGGGTGACGCTGACAATTTTTTCGTTTCAAACTTCAGCACAAAAAGTTGCTCAGCGCGCACAGCGGTCATATTGAGTGCGATGAAATAAAATGCAAAGGTGCTTTATTGAGCGTGATGCAATATAATGCAGAGTTGTCGTATTGAGCGCGACTGAAACGCAAGTCTAACATTTTTGGAGGGATTATAGAAAACGCGAATCTGCCGTACAAAATACAGCGGCTGTATGCAGGCGATGAGTCACAATAACGTGACTGAAGTATGTTGTCCAGACCACACACTAGAAGGTGAAGGGACGACGACGTTTCGGTCCGTCCTGGACCATTCTCAAGTCGATTGTGTGATTCTTAAGTCGAAACGTCGTCGTCCCTTCACCTTCTAGTGTGTGGTCTGGTCAACAAAAGCTTAGTAATTTGAACAGCCGCTGTAACAAGCGAGATGATAGTAAACACCTGGTTACTGTATCGCGCGTGTTGATAGAAAATACTTTGCTGTCATAATGATTAAGATAGGAAACGCATGACTGCTGTATCACATATCACGATAAAAAAAAATACATAGCTACTGTATCGAACGGGACTCAAGGAAAAAAATAACAGCTGTAAAACAAAATGTATACTTGTATATTCCAGGAATTTGTATACAGATATACTCGGGTTTCTGCTATAATGTGGGATTTGTAGCAGAAATAACTGGTCACAATAATATGAATGTTTGTGAGTTTAAACTTACGATTCCTGCCGTTGGTAAATTATTATATTAACATGACAACCCGAAATAACGTTTTCCATTACAATTTGAACCCCCTATTTTATTAACATTTGTAAATAGGGTTTACGCTTTACAAGTATGAATAAATTGATCTTGAAATATTTTATATATGTATTTTTACATCTGCAATAGATTTTCGATGTTTTTTTTTCTGCAATCTTCAAATGGTTTTAAAGTTTTCTCCGAGATCTAAACACCAGTCGAGCCTCTGAACTTGACCAGTTTCGGAGAGCCGGGAAGTGTCAGGTGATCCTTCACTCATTCGCTTAATCCAATTACAAACTCTACGCACAGTGGACCAAGTCAGGATTCTCGCTAAACTTTGAACGTGTAATATATCGAACAATTTAGCGAGATACTGAGTATGGGCTGCATGGTGGTGACGCTAGTGGTGGTGATGGTGATGGAGAAGAGGAAATGATGGTGTTGAAAGAGGTGGTTGGAATGGTCAAAGTTCGGATTCTAGTTTCAGCTTTGCTGTAATCCTGGGTTATAATAATGATGGCAGGGAAGATTTGCAAAGTCGTTCGGTCTTTGCTAAGTTATAAGTCACTAAAACATTTTCCCCTAAGGTGTCTTGCGTGACTATGGAGAGCTAAGTCTTACCGCGGGTGTAAGTCCAACCAGATGTCAACCCAAAATATTTCTCAACCCGGTGTCTTGCGTGACTATGGTGAGCTACACCCTCGCTAAGTCTTACCCCGGGTGTAAGTCCAACCAGATATCAACCAAAAGTATTTCTCAACCCGGTGTTTTGCGTGACTATGGTCAGCTACGCCCTCGCTAAGTCTTATAAGTCCCACTATATACCAACCAAAATATTTCTCAACACTCGGTTTTGCGTGACTGTGGTGACTCTGAATGGTCTAGTTAGTGTGATGCATCGCTGGAATGAATGGTGACAGAGGTTATGGTGCAGGCGATGAGTCACAATAACGTGGCTGAAGTATGTTGACCAGACCACACACTAGAAGTTGAAGGGACGACGACGTTTGGGTCCGTCCTGGACCATTCTCAAGTCGATATGGTGCAGCTTTAACTGCGGCTCCCGTCACCATACCTGGTGTGTTATTAATAGCCAAACTTGGATGGTAATCGAGGGGGCAGGTTGCCCACTGTTAATCCCCCCCCCCCCCCACCTACCCGGCAGTTACAGGGGGCGGATGTACTTACCTTGATAAATGAAATCTCTTTTACTTCGCTCTTCTCCTCCTCCCACGGGCTTTCATTGGCGCCTTACGACAGCAATACATTAATGTCAGGTATGGCTCCCGAGGAGTGAATATCGCGTTGTTCTCTGTTCTTTTGCAGACAATGTTTCCTTCTTTACTGTTCATGTTTCGTGTATTTTCCATATTATGAGGCTTTACGAACGATGTATTCGCTGTATAAATACATCGCTTATTACATAGAATTTATGAAATCAACCTTAGTTGAGGTTGTCTCCTGATGCAGAGTCTTCACGATTCGATATACGTAAAATTTGAAGCGGTCTTTTTGCCTAACCAGAACTGTTTTATTTTTGACGCTTCAACTATCCGTTTGGAGCTGATGGTAATTAATTCGGTAAAGCGTCAGATTTACAATACTTTTAGTTACCATAAAGCACATAAATTTGTTCACGCTGTGGACGACAGCGTCAAACCTGTTGGGCATTAGGGCGAGATGACAGATTGCACGAATGAGGAGAGTACCATGATACATGAAGTATTTACCCCTTACGAAACCGATACATCTTCCCTCGATCATGGGAGGACTATAGTCTGTGCCTCATCACCAGTTCACGTGCTTCGAGGCGTAGCAACCTAATTACCATTGTTTAATAGACGGTTATCATAGCTCCTCGGACCCTATAAGGTGTTTAACAAATATAAAACAAAGCCACCGTGATTGAGGAAAAGATGAACAGGTTTCGTAAGGGGACAAAGCGTAAGTCCTTGTCCGAATCCTCGCCCTGGTGTGGTAAGTCAACAAAGACACAGGGACACACACGTCCCTCAGATTTTCCCCTCGGAGGGGGGAGGGGGGGGACAGGGGGGGGGGGGGGAACTGACCGATCGGGTATTCGGATCAGGCCGGAAAAGAGAGAGACTACATTAAGGACAATTTAATGTAATCAGGCCGGTCGAGGAACTTGATTAACCGGACCCTGCTTCATCAAAGTCAATAATTAAACGTCAGTTTTTGGACGTCCGGAGTATGTTGTTGAAGTGGGCTAAATGTTGGCGTGTGTACACCGTCCGAGTATAGAGGAAGTGTAGCTGAAGTTAGCGCAATATAGCTTGAGCTAAGAGACTATGGGCTGAGCTAAGACACTATGGCTTGAGCTAAGAAACTATGGCTTGAACTAAGCCATTATTTGGATTATATTCTATATCATTATATTCTGCATGATTAAGTGAAGACAGTATTTAAATAAAATGGTGTCATATATCTACATATCTCAAACACGAACAATTATGGTACATCAATGAATCTTCACACATCATATAATACAGCATATTTATCATCAATTACATAAGCTTGAAGCTTTTCTCACCAAGAACGTAACATTTGCAATCACTGGCCAAAAAAACATTATCCCCCTTGACAATCAAACTACAAGAATTATACTGACTTTTTAAGACACACTAAGACAACAAATTCTTCACTCAACCACCACGAACCTGTTGAGTGCAAATCCATTGCAAGTATTATGCCAGCGTCTCGGGAGATAATCCCCAGACTCCGGGATGAAGGATTGCTCGTAGGACAGAGAGAAGGATGCTTGAAGCTCTCAGATAGGATTATTCAAGACATGGTGAGCGCAACAGATGCAACAAGACGTTGCAAGGGGGAGAAGGGGAGCCCTGAGGCCTCGTTGAGTCCTTGTGGGAAGGAAAAGAAGAGGGATGAAGATGGTGGGGGAGAAGAAGAGGGTTGGGTAAGAGGAATGAAAAGTGGATTGAGATGGAGGAGAAAGGGAATTAAAGAGAAGAATGAGACAGAGGATGGTAATGGAAAAGGAAAGGAATGCAAGAGAAGAACGCTAAAACAGACTGACATAGAGAGTGAATAGATGGAAAAGAACAGTAGAAAAGGGTGGATAAAGATGAAGAGAAGGACAATGGAAAGGGAAGAAGGAACTAAGACATGCCAGTCACTGAAGGAGGACAACTGAAAGATAAACAGAAACCCCCAAAAATACACTGGACGTTAACCCTCAACAAACCACAAATATAAACACCACAGATATATAAACATTACATAAACACAAATATATAAACACCACATAAACACATATATATAAACACCACATAAACACATATATATAAACACCACATAAACACATATATATAAACACCACATAAACACAAATATATAAACACCACATAAACACAAATATATAAACACCACATAAACACATATATATAAACACCACATAAACACATATATATAAACACCACATAAACACATATATATAAACACCACATAAACACATATATATAAACACCACATAAACACATATATATAAACACCACATAAACACATATATATAAACACCACATAAACACAAATATATAAACACCACATAAACACAAATATATAAACACCACATAAACACAAATATATAAACACCACATAAACACATATATATAAACACCACATAACCACATATATATAAACACCACAAATATATAAACACCACAAATATATAAACACAAATATATAAACACTACAAATATATATATATAAACACCGTCCCCACAGCAACAACCAGCGCTCCTGAAAATGGAAAACAAAAAAAAAGAACACAAAAGATTAACGAAGCCAAAAAAAGTATCGACAACAGCTGGCGTAGAAACAGGAAAACAAAAGAAAGCTTGGAAGACAAAAGAGGAGGAGAGAGGCTTTGGAGAGAAACAGATGACAATGCCACAATCCCACTGAAATAAATGACCACAAAAGATATATAAAGTGAGATGAATGTTAGTAAAGGAATTCAATAGAATCGAAGGCGATTACCACGGGAAACTTGTTTTTTTATTAGTAATATTAGTTTGGTGAATGTAACGAATGAGAGAGAGAGAGAGAGAGAGAGAGAGTGAGAGAGAGAAGGCGATGGTTCTGTCTTATTTTCTCTTTCTTTTTGTTTTTCATTGTTTCCCTCTCTCTCTCACACTATCTCTCACTCTTTCGCATTCTCTCTCTCTCTGTCTCTCTGTCTCTCTCTCTCTCTCTCTCTCTCTCTCTCTCTCTCTCTCTCTCTCTCTCTCTCTCTCTCTCTCTCTCTCTATCTATCTATCTATCTATCTATCTCTAACTACGATGCTATTTCTCTCGCTCATTCTTACTCTCACTCACACAATCTCACTATTTCCCACTATCACTCCTCCCCCCCCCCCCCACACACACACACAAACACAACAAACTGGAGGGGCAGGAGAGAGAGAGAGAGAGAGAGAGAGAGAGAGAGAGAGAGAGAGAGAGAGAGAGAGAGAGAGAGAGAGAGAGAGAGAGAGAGAGAGTGGGAGAGAGAAAGATAGAAAGAGAGAGAGACAGACATCGCCCAAAAGATTAAATCTACGTCAAACACTTTCTGAACCAATACACCACAAAAACGATCAGTTTATTCGCCTCCTCAATCATACCTAACGGCTGTGGGACTGGTGTCACTCGGCTATATTTTACCAACAGGAATGTCTCTGCCATTTCTGAAAACGGAACTCTAATTTCCTCTTGTGAATTATGAGGGGCAGTTAAGGTCAGGTACTAGGGAGGAATTTTTTTAATTTGCATTAACATATGTATTTTTTTTTTTTTTTTGCTGTTAGATATATGAATTTTATGCAGTTATAGCTTCTTATATATATATATATATATATATATATATATATATATATATATATATATGTGTGTGTGTGTGTGTGTGTGTGTGTGTGTGTGTGTGTGTGTGTGTGTGTGAGTGTGTGTGTGTGTGTGTGTGTGTGTGAGTGTGTGATAGTTTGTAGGTATATGTAACTTTTTATGCAGCTATATAGATAAATGTTTTTTTTATATATTTTATATAACTACCAAGAAAAAAATCATATATACAACTGTCCCCAAAACTGCACATATAACTGAGATAAAAAATTATTCACATACATAATATTTTGGCAGTTATATAAATTAATTATTTTTCTGATGACCAGTTAAATAGAGAATCTTTTTAATAATCAACTAGAGAATATAATTCATTGTTAAAAAAAAAATGTTGTGAATTATAATTGGGGAACTCATCATTGGGGAACTCATCATTGGGGAACTCATCATTGGGGAACTCATCATTGGGGAACTCATCATTGGGGAACTCATCATTGTAAATCTGACGAATTCGGCGTTTTATTGGTAATAATTCGTGAGATTATTTGCGTGAGTATCTTGTTTTTCCTGATAAGGATTCGCATAACATTTTATTGACACAATTTTTATTATGAAAAATAAATATTTGCAAGATCAGGGTGCAAAAGTTAAATTTAGATATCACATTTCGGAATAAATATAGCAGGATTGGACACTCGCGTTTGAGATATCGCAAGATAAGGGACTGATACTTATGATATCGCGAGATAAGTGATCGATAGTTGTTATATCGCGAGATAAGGGACATATAGTTGTGATATCGCGAGATAAGGGACATATAGTTGTGATATCGCGAGATAAGGGACATATAGTTGTGATATCGCAGGTAAAGGGGCTGACGTTCGTGATATCAAATAAAATATATAGAAAACTATTTTAAGGTTATGGAGTGTGACCCCGGTGTTGAGAAGTCTGATATCAGCTGTTGTGAAGTCTGATATTGCACATCAGGAGGAATATCTTGATAACAATCGTGACCTGATATTGCAAGACCTGACCAATCACTCGGATTGGAACCCAATGATATTCTGGACTTGAATAATGCAACAGCAGCCATTGCAACCTTGCCTCTCCACAATAGATCTCCCCTTCCTCCCTAACGTGCTACCCTTCCCCATGCCACAATAGGTAGCTCCTTGAGGGAACTACTATCCAACAACCATGAAACCATCCTCCCTGGGGGATGGTGGCCTGCTGGTAAAGGGATTCCCACTCCCTTCTGTGGTTCCTGGGGATACTGTGCCAAGTTCTGTGGCTCCACCCTCTGTCCCCTACCATGCTTTCCTTACCCCTGTAATAATCATATTCCTATCCCTCCCCCTCATTCTATCTCTAACCTTCTATAATCCTACCTTGGCTCCCTATCCTTCACCTGCCCTTAATTATTCAACCCTTGTATCTCCTATAATCTTGTAACCAAAATCTATCTTCTTAATCCTTCTGTTACCTAGCAGTAAATAGGTACCTGGGAGTTAGTCAGCTGTCACGGGCTGCTTCCTGGGGTGTGTGTGTGAGTGGTGTGAAAGAAAATAGTAGTTATTAACAGCTGAATTACAGTTGAGAGGCAGGCCGAAAGAGCAGAGCTCAACCCCCACAAGCACAACTAGGTGAATTCACACACACACACACACACACACACACACACACACACACACACACACACACACACACACACACACACACACACACGATATTGGAGGCAGACTCCCATACACAGCTTTAAATCGAGAGATATGACCGAGCCCAATAGGCTCTAGAACACATACACCAGTCAATTAACGATTGAGAGGCGGGACCCAAGAACCTTGGCTCATTCCCCCGCATATACAACAAGGCGTCGTACTACGAGGGGACCTTTGATGCGGCTTCAAAGCTTCCCAAAGCTCTTGGGAATTTAATTAACTGTTAATGGTCTTTCTCCCCTGGTTTTAAGAGTTGTTTTCCTTCATGGCTCATAGACTTGTAAACTGGGTTATGGCTGTAGAATTGACCTTTGTTTATGTCTTTATCTTGGGGGCTGAGGAGAATATATAGTGAACAAATCCACAAGAGCTGTGATCAGGGTTCGAACTTACGTTCGGGATGATACCAGACGTGCCTTAATCGTCTATATATATATATATATATATATATATATATATATATATATATATATATATATATATATATATATATATATATATATATATGTATATATATATATATATATATATATATATATATATATATATATATATATATATATATATATATATGTATATATATATATATATATATATATATATATATATATATATATATATATATATACATATACACGTCTATGTAGAGAATATATATAGTTGTAAATACACAGCTTTCTTGTAGATTCTTGATGGTAAGCAGGTGATGAGTCACAATAACGTGGCTGAAGTATGTTGACCAGACCACACACTAGAAGGTGAAGGGACGACGACGTTTCGGTCCTTCCTGGACCATTCTCGAGTCGATTGTGAATGGTCACTTATCCTGCCTCTATTCTTGATGGTAATTCTTTAAAGTTTTCCGGCTGTCGTACGCTCCTATTTTTGTCCAGCTTCTCTACGTTCCCAGTGAGAACTTTGTGGTATCTGTCAGAAGATCATTTTCCTTTCCTTTTGCTGGTAAAACACTGTTTTTTCAGGTTGTACTGTTCCTCAGGTCTGTTTTTCTTTGCCCAATTCCCATTTTCTCATGGAATTACATGTTTGTCATTTTCTATGTTCTCTACCACATCTATTTTCCATAGTTCCCTTTCTCTCGTGGTATTCTTGACTTCCTCATCTCCTTTTCTCCTCGTTACGTTTCCCCCTCATTCTCTCCTCCAAAGTTCCTTTTCCTCTTATCCTCGTCCATGTTTCCATAATCCTCTGTTTCTCATCACATCATTCAATGTTTCACGCGTCCTTTGTTTACTACCCCCAGTTCGCATTATCCTCATCCTGATCTCTTCATCCTCGTCTCGTTCACCTCGCCCATTCTCCCCTTCATGGTGGGTGTTAGGGCGCGTCCAGAAGTAATCCCAGCTGGAACTTTGCCCGTCCCACCTTGGTTGATGACCTACTCATGGACCCACTTTACTACTTATTAATAAAAATGAATTTTTGCTCAATTTTATATTTTCTTAACTTATTATCTGTTTAGCAATGGCTTATGAAGCTTCTGTGTTTTAGTGTTTTGTGGTGGCTTGGTTCTGTGTTTTCGTGTTTTGTGGGCGCTTGGTTCTGTGTTTTCGTGTTTTGTGGTGGCTTGGTTCTGTGTTTTAGTGTTTTGTGGTGGCTTGGTTCTGTGTTTTCGTGTTTTGTGGGGGCTTGGTTCTGTGTTTTAGTGTTTTGTGGGGGCTTGGTTCTGTGTTTTCGTGTTTTGTGGGGGCTTGGTACTGGGTTTTCGTGTTTTGTGGGGGCTTGGTTCTGTGTTTTAGTGTTTTGTGGGGGCTTGGTTCTGTGTTTTCGTGTTTTGTGGGCGCTTGGTTCTGTGTTTTCGTGTTTTGTGGTGGCTTGGTTCTGTGTTTTCGTGTTTTGTGGGGGCTTGGTTCTGTGTTTTCGTGTTTTGTGGGGGCTTGGTTCTGTGTTTTCGTGTTTTGTGGGGGCTTGGTACTGGGTTTTTGAGTTTTGTGAGGGCTTGGTTCTGTGTTTTCGTGTTTTGTGGGGGCTTGGTTCTGTGTTTTCGTGTTTTGTGGGCGCTTGGTTCTGTGTTTTAGTGTTTTGTGGGGGCTTGGTTCTGTGTTTTCGTGTTTTGTGGGGGCTTGGTTCTGTGTTTTCGTGTTTTGTGGGGGCTTGGTTCTGTGTTTTCGTGTTTTGTGGGGGCTTGGTTCTGTGTTTTTGAGTTTTGTGAGGGCTTGGTTCTGTGTTTTTGAGTTTTGTGAGGGCTTGGTTCTGTGTTTTCGTGTTTTGTGGGCGCTTGGTTCTGTGTTTTAGTGTTTTGTGGGGGCTTGGTTCTGTGTTTTCGTGTTTTGTGGGGGCTTGGTTCTGTGTTTTCGTGTTTTGTGGGGGCTTGGTTCTGTGTTTTTAGTGTTTTGTGGGGGCTTGGTTCTGTGTTTTAGTGTTTTGTGGGGGCTTGGTTCTGTGTTTTAGTGTTTTGTGGGGGCTTGGTTCTGTGTTTTAGTGTTTTGTGGGGGCTTGGTTCTGTGTTTTAGTGTTTTGTGGGGGCTTGGTTCTGTGTTTTAGTGTTTTGTGGGGGCTTGGTTCTGTGTTTTAGTGTTTTGTGGGGGCTTGGTTCTGTGTTTTAGTGTTTTGTGGGGGCTTGGTTCTGTGTTTTAGTGTTTTGTGGGGGCTTGGTTCTGTGTTTTTGAGTTTTGTGGGGGCTTGGTTCTGTGTTTTTTGTGTTTTGTGGGGGCTTGGTTCTGTGTTTTCGTGTTTTGTGGTGGCTTGGTTCTGTGTTTTAGTGTTTTGTGGTGGCTTGGTTCTGTGTTTTCGTGTTTTGTGGGGGCTTGGTTCTGTGTTTTAGTGTTTTGTGGGGGCTTGGTTCTGTGTTTTTGTGTTTTGTGGGGGCTTGGTTCTGTGGGTTTTTTTTTTTTGTGTCTAAACCTCTGTTTATGTCCACATTTTCTCATAAGATATATCAGTATGTTCTTTAATTATATATCTTTAATATCCCTCATAAAATAGTCATGATTATCAAGGGTGGTATTAATCTATAAACACATAGTTCAATCGAACAAATCCACAAGGGCCGTGACGAGGATTCGAACCTGCGTCAGGGAGCATCCCACACACTGCCTTAATCGACTGAGCTACGACTAGGTTAAAAAGAGTTGAAACCGAAGTTCTACTGAACTTACTGGATCCCGTAGCCTCTCCGAGGCACAAACCAGGATTTTACACAACTCCCCCCTGCACCCGAGGGGTGTAAACATAGTTCAGTCTATTATTGGGTGGGAGATATTTGGAGTAATCAATCACTTCGCGAGAGTGGTTTTTTAATCAATCATTTAGTGTTTGTAATCCATCACTGACTTCCGGCACTGTCAGTCAACCGGTTCCATTCGTTATCGAATGGAATAATTTATATTTCCTTTTACGAATTGTGTTGAATTTTTTTTTAATACTGAAATATTTTTACATTTTGATATATCTGATATTTCTATTTATTTGTTTGTGTTATATGATTTGTGTGAATTCTTCAATTATTTTTAATATATTAATTTTAGTGTTTTGATATTTGATATATCAAAGACAATAGTTATTATGTAACTAGTGAGTAGATGTATTCTTAAAAATTGGTAAAGGTTGAATGTTTCATGACATTGTTTTGTTGTGTTGCTTATTCTGGTGGTGTTGCTTAATGGGTTTCTTTATCGTTTGATATCGTGTGCTGCTTTGTGTTATCGTGCATGTGTTATAGTGTTGATCCTGGGGTTGGTTATGGGGTTGGTTATAGTGTTGACCCTCATGGTGGCTATGGTATTGCGCCAGGTGTTACCTATTGTCTTGCATGACACTTTTCTTCGTGTGTTGCGTCTACCTGTCTCTTAATATACTTCCTTAACACTGTTTATCTGAGTTTATTTGTTTCAACGTAGTGACGTATAAACAAACCCAAAACAAATTAATCATTTCAGTGTCGTTTGCGTCATTGACGTTAACTATTCATACATTGCTTCCTTTAGTGTTTCATATAGTAAGTGCCTGGTAGCTATGGGATTCTGTAGGTTGTTTTTGTTGGTATTCTGCATTGATAGTTCACCCTGCTTGCGATATCCTTGAATCTCTTTTTCTTTTTAACTTATCCTACCTCTATTTATATTTCGATTTTATTTTTTATCTTTCTCCCTACTTCCATTTTGCTTGTTTTTTTTTCTTTTCCACCTTATATTGTAATATTCCTGATTGCTTTACATTTCATTGCTTCTCTTTCCTACTTCTTGATTTTCGTAATAGATCTATCCTGCCTTCCTCTCTATCTTCTTTCCCACATTCCCTTTCTTGCCTGCTTCTCTCTGTCTCTCTCTGTCTCTCTCTCTCTCTCTCTCTCTCTCTCTCTCTCTCTCTCTCTCTCTCTCTCTCTCTCTCTCTCTCTCTCTCTCTCTCTCTCTCTCTCTCTCTCCCTCTCCACACATAACCTGGAGGAGGAGACACGCTCCTACAAGTCAAAACGGAAGGAGGCGTCACCCCACATACCAGAGGTTGTGCTCCCCACCCTAACAATATTGACGGAGGTAAGAGAAGGGGAGGGGGCGAGGCAGGACCTCACCCTTCCCCCTCCCCTAAAATAGGGGAGGGAGGGGGGCGGGACAGGTGGCGTGTGTACCTGTAATAAGGAGGTAAGGACCCGGTATCGTAAGGTATGTAGTTTAACTTCTATTACCTAAATTACGCCTCTTCGTGGAAACTCGATTATCCGCTACGGTCAATTGCCGTCTTATTATGTGCGTGTGCGGGGGAGGGTCCGCAGGCTCGCCGAGTTATTAGCTCTGGGACCCCGCCTTTCTGACCAATTTATTTTTTTCTCTATTTTATCTACTACATATAGTTCTCTCTAATACACACACACACACACACACACACACACACACACACACACACACACACACACACACACACACACACACATCCCCAGAAAGCAGCCCTTAGCAGCTGTCTAACTCCCAGGTACCTATTTACTGCTAGGGGAACAGAGGTATCAGGGGGAAGGAAGCTATGTGTACCCCTGTATGTGTGTGTATGTGTACACGTGTGTGTGTGTGTGTGTGTGTGTGTCTACGTACATTCCTCTTAGCAAATGAACCTTATAACACAATAACACTATACTCCCTTGCCATTCTTACTATTGAAGATGCAAATCGAGGTGCAGTCCAGATCGAGACTTGAAGAGTTTTCCATTTGTTGGCCATCTGAACTGGGAAACAATTTCGCCTTAGATTTCAATCTCATTTTTATTTTTCAGTTTTCAATTGCCGTCACCTTGTCCAGCAATCCCTAAAATAGGTTAAGTCTATCTCTTCATTTATTTTAATTTAGATAATATCATGGTGTCCTACAAATATTTGGAAACTCCCAGGCAAAATGAGGACAAGCTTAGCTTTGCTACCAAACCCACACACACATTCATCATTTCAGCCAGGCGGACAACCTGTCTGGTATCATGTATCTTGAGGTTATCTTGAGATGATTTCGGGCTTAGTGACCCCGCGGCCCGGTCCTCGACCAGGCCTCCACCCCCAGAAAGCAGCTCGTGACAGCTGACTAACTCCCAGGTACTTATTTACGGCTAGGTAACAGGGGCATCAGGGTGAAAGAAACTCTGTCCCTACAACTAGCCCTTTCTCTGTCTCTCGCCGGCGCCAGGGATAGAACCCGGGACTACAAGATCACGCGTCCAGTGTTCTGTCCGCTCAGCCACCTGTATCTCACAATTCTCCACATTTCTACAACTTTTCTGCCACTGTACAGTGCCATCATAATTACTCCCCTTGTATGTCCTTATTCTCCTTTTGGTTCACTTAGCCTCTTCTCATAGCTCAGTTCCTCTATCTCTGGTACAAGTCTTGTAGCAAATCTCTGAATCTTCCAGATTTACTCTTTGTGCTTCACAAAGATGTGATTCCATGCTACTGCTGCACATTCTAGGACTAGCGTGCTTGACCTGTGCTGTACATATTGGTCAGAATGATTCCTAGTTCAATTTATTTTTTCTTGTTAATTTTTCCCATCTTTCCGATATTGTTATGTTAAAATATGTTTCTGGTGATTATCTTGAGGTTATATACACTCGTAGGACCTACTTACGTTTATTATTTACTGTTCTTTATGCCTCCAATTCCTGATCCTAAGGTATACAAGCTTAAGCTTATGACTCAACTTGGTACCGTGTCTTCAGGGACCTTTTTTGTGGCATCGACTTGAGAATGGTCCAGGACGGGCCGAAACGTCGTCGTCCCTTCACTTTCTAGTGTGTAGTCTGGTCAACATAATTTAGCCACGTTATTGTGACTCATCGCCTGCATTTGTGGCAAGAAATCCCAATTGGGGATTCCAGACTGGTCTCCATTTGCTGGTCCTGCAAGGAACTCAAAGGCAGAGTATGGCGTCCATAACGTCTTTGGCATTATTTTTTGTCATGTTATTCTGATATATATATATATATATATATATATATATATATATATATATATATATATATATATATATATATATGTATATATATATATATTTATATATATATATATTTATATATATATATATATATATATATATATATATATATATATTTATTTATTTATATATATATATTTATTTTCTTCTTCGAGGATGTGGGTCCCTTTAATTAAACCAGTGGTGGTACCCCTAAAAATATATATATGTATGTATATATATATATATATATATATATATATATATATATATATATATATATATATATATATATATATATATATATATATATATATGTCGTACCTAGTAGCCAGAACGCACTTCTCAGCCTACTATGCAAGGCCCGATTTGCCTAATAAGCCAAGTTTTCATGAATTAATATATTTTCTCTATTTTTTTTCTTATGAAATGATAAAGCTACTCATTTCATTATGTTTGAGGTCAACTTTTTTTATTGGAGTTAAAATTAACGTAGATATATGACCGAACCTAACCAACCCTACCTAACCTAACCTAACCTATCTCTATAGGTTAGGTTTGGTTAGGTAGCCGAAAAAGTTAGGTTAGGTTAGGTAGGTTAGGTAGTCGAAAAACAATTAATTCATGAAAACTTGGCTTATTAGGCAAATCGGGCCTTGCATAGTAGGCCGAGAAGTGCATTCTGGCTACTAGGTACAACATATATATATATATATATATATATATATATATATATATATATATATATATATATATATATATATATATATATATATATATATATGCCAGCTTCACGGCTGCTGTTGTCGTGTTAAAGTGTGACTCACTTGATGAGGTTTTCTTTCTTTGTATACTTCTATATCTTATCATATGTTCAACTCAAGGAGGCGCTTGGGCATTCTTTCACTGCCAGCTCTTTCACTGCTTCCGGGAAGTCCTTTACTTTCTCATAGTCTCCTTTCCGGTATGTAAGTCTTGTCTCTATTTCCCAGTCTTCTTATTCCTGTTTTTGTTTACATATGAAATGTGCAATGGCCACTTGTTCCTCTTGTAATTTCATGGTCGTTTCTTACAATGTTTGCCTCGACTTAGGCGAAGAAAAATTTTCTCTAGATGGTCGGCCCTCTTCCCTTTTTTGTGCTTCCCTATTTGTTGCTCTGGGGAGTTTGTGTTCGTGGCCTCTACCAGCCTTGCCCGCCATGATGCTTCTCAGTCTCTCTCTTCCCGTGTGTGTGTGTGTGTGTGTGTAATCACCTATTTGTGCCTGCAGGATCGAGCTCCAGCTCTTGGACCTGGCTTTCCTAGCTGTTGGTTGTGTGAATGACTCCTGACCTATTTCGCTATCATACCTGCTTTTAAATTTATGAATGGCGTTTGCCTCTATAACCTGTGTGTGTGTGTGTGTGTGTGTGTGTGTGTGTGTGTGTGTGTGTGTGTGTGTGTGTGTGTGTGTGATGAAGCTCTGGCCATGGTGCCAGGTCATGGTGCCTGGGTACTGAGATTGAGAATCAAGCCGTAACGAGATGATGACGATAGTGACAGTCTTGAAACAGTTACACTCTGGGAGAAAACATTATACAAACCACACACTATGAAAGGCTTGATATATCTGAGATTCAGATATAACACGGAAGGGATCGTGCAAGCCTGCTGGGGTCCGGACGGATTCCACGTTGGGTAGCTTTTAGCACATCGTTGTCTGTGAAAACAGTGCGCGTCCTGCGGGGAGGGGGAGGGGGGCCAGGACCCTGGTTCGATCCTGTTTTTGGAGCCATTCTGCTCCTAAAACGACGGATAACCAGCTTTGGGTATCATGCTGTGCTCGGGGTGTCTTTTTACCCTCTTTCTCGTTAGATTTTTCCCCTCTTTCATGTCTTTCCTTATCCACATTCGCTTCCCTTAACCCCCCTTTCTCCAACTTTCTTACATCTCATCCGTTTTCTCTCTTCACCTCCCTCTCTCTCCACTCTTCTCGCCCTTCGTCACCTTCTCTTCCAATCTCCCTTATCTCTCGTTTCTCCTACCCTATTTTTCCCTTCCCCCCCCCCTGTCAACCTGTCTCCCCTCTATCCTTTCCTTTCTTCAAATTCCACCTTATATTTCCCTCCCTTTAAACATATCTTCCTCTCTCTCCCTTTTCCTTCTCTCACTCTCTCTGTCTTCCTCTGAATCGGCCTCTGTCTCTGTTTGTAATCTCTCTATTTTCCTGTTGTTTTCCTCACTTTGCCCCTCGGTTGACCCAGTCTCTCTACAATACTATTTCTGTCTCTGTTTATCTTTGTCTCTTTCTCATTACGTCTGACTCAGTATTTTCACCGTTTATTTCTCCATCATTCTTTCTCATAAACATAATATAACATTCTTCCATTGGCGTGTATGTTGTATTCCTATGGGACAAGTCTAGCAGTGTAAAATATTTAACAAAATATAATAGTTACCTGTTTACTTGGAGAAAATGATGGTGTTTGAGAAAGCCATTGAAGCTGTGAGAGGATCGTCTATTTTATGCTACTACGGCCAAAGTATGAATAGCAGAGTGTTTTCGTTAGTTTTTTCCGAGATTAGAGATTAATGGTGTATATTTAGGTATGTGTAGCCAGCGGGCAGTGAGGAAAATCGTCGTGGGGGTCAGAATGTGGCTCTGGCAATCTGTTCCGTTTTGAATTCGTGTGACTGCGACCAGCCTATGTCTATCCTGTACCCATGACCATTCCTCCTGCAAAGTCGGGTGTGGTTTTTTTCCTATGACTATAGTTAGCTCTCCTGGCTTTCAAGATCTGTTCATTACATGAATTACTGTTTTCTTCAACTGGAGATATATATATATATATATATATATATATATATATATATATATATATATATATATATATATATATATATATATATATATATATACAAATTGCCCAATCCTCTCTCAGGCCCACAGTCATCCCCCCCCCCCCTGGGAGCCGGTCGGCCGAGCGGACAGCACACTGGACTTATGATCCTGTGGTCCCGGGTTCGATCCCGGGCGCCGGCGAGAAACAATGGGCAGTTTCTTTCACCCTATGCCCCTGTTACCTAGCAGTAAAATAGGTTCCTGGGTGTTAGTCAGCTGTCACGGCCTGCTTCCTGGGGGTGGAGGCCTGGTCGAGGACCGGGCCGCGGGGACACTAAAGCCCCGAAATCATCTCAAGAGAACCTCAAGATAACCCTCCTCCCCCAACACTATCCCCCACCACAATCACCAATCGTTATACAAGGCAATATTATATAATTAGTTGACACCTTTCCTATTTGTTGAATCTTTTGAACATCGTTCAGCAAATTAAATGAGCGCGGGAGATTCCTGGCCTCCCAGACTTGCTATTGAATTACAACTAATACGAGGTTCTCCTTGTACCCATATCTGTTCCCCGCGGCCAGGTGTGTGTGTCGAGTCGTGTGTGTGGGAAGTTGAGGAAGTGTAAAGTCGGAGCTGAGGGGGGTGTGAACTTGACGCAGGTGGGATAGAGGTGTGACGTAGGTGGGATAGAGGTGTGACGCAGGTGGGATAGAGGTGTGACGCAGGTGGGATAGAGGTGTGACGTAGGTGGGATAGAGGTGTGACGCAGGTGGGATAGAGGTGTGACGCAGGTGGGATAGAGGTGTGACGCAGGTGGGATAGAGGTGTGACGCAGGTGGGATAGAGGTGTGACGCAGGTGGGATAGAGGTGTGACGCAGGTGGGATAGAGGTGTGACGCAGGTGGGATAGAGGTGTGACGCAGGTGGGATAGAGGTGTGACGCAGGTGGGATAGAGGTGTGACGCAGGTGGAATAGAGGTGTGACGCAGGTGGGATAGAGGTGTGACGTAGGTGGGATAGAGGTGTGACGTAGGTGGGATAGAGGTGTGACGCAGGTTTCATTCATGTATGTATGTGTGGGATAAGTGAACTGAGGTAGGTGAGAACAGAATAGAATAAATTCGAGTGAAGTCTGACACTTTCCTCACTTTCATAAGAACATATTCCAAGGCACTAAGAGAAAATGACCAGCTAAGCCAAGGAAACCATTGGTACGAGGTTGGGAGCCAAGAGTTGAAACCTCTGGAGATCAAAGCAGCCAAGTCCACGCTTCCAGACGCCCAAACACGCATTTGTCTACAATAAATAAAATAAAAACAATAATCACACAATCTCCTAAATCTAATTTTATCTCATCAAGGTCCTTCAGCAGCAATTCCACAAAATCCACATTAATGACCTCTAAAAGGAACTGGCAAAAAATTAAACAAACCATTAAAGGTTAATTGAATTCCTGAAAGGTCTGTCGACTTCCTTGGGTCGACATCAAAGCTGTATACCCTTGACCCCTCAACCCCCCATTTTGTTTTCTCTTACTCGCTAACACCATCTCCTTCTCTCCTCCTTCCACTTTCTCCTCCCTTGTCTTCTCACAACCACCTCTCACCTCTGTTTCCTTCCATCTCTCTCTCTCTTCCATCCTTCAATATCCCCATCTTTGCCTACTTGGAATAACTTGGGGTTAAAGAGATCGAGTCATGGGTATGTCAGACTACCCCCCCCCCCCCTCCCTCCCTGAAGGATGCCGAGGAGTATCCTATTTGGCTGAAGCCCATCCTGTCTCAGGCTTTTTGGTGTAGCTGTGGATATTTTTGGGCTTACGAGCCCCAAAAATCGTCATTTTTTGTACAATTTTTAAGTTTTTTTGTACAATGTTTTTTGTACAATGTTTTTGTACAATGTACAATTGTTTTTGTTTAAGCTAAACAAAACACATTGATGTATGTAGGCGTGGACATTTCGGGCTTTTTCTTCTTATTTCCAGTTTTGGGAAAAAAAGGAAAATGAGGATTAACACAATTAATAAAGCAGAAGTAACAGTCAAAGATAAAACAGAAGAACAAAGAGTACAGGAACACACTAAAAAAGATAACGACAAACATCAAACCAAAGATGTTTGTCGTTAGAGATAAAAATGAGGAATAAAACGACAGGAGAGAGAAAGAGAGAGAGAGAGAGAGAGAGAGAGAGAGAGAGAGAGAGAGAGAGAGAGAGAGAGAGAGAGAATGAGAGAATAAGAAACGATAGATAAGAGAGTGAACCGATGATTATCGCCGTGAGCCTTAGCCCGAAACCTCCTCTGCCACACACGGAACTTAAGAAGCGGTGAAGGAGAGTAGAGAGAATAAAGATGATGGGGTAAGAATGGAGAATACTCAGAAGTTGAGGCGGTGTTAGGAGAAATAGTCCCGACTGACGCATCACAAAGGAGGAGCACCAGGAGAGACGAAGAAATAAAGACGATAAAGAGGATTGACAATAACGAAACGAGGCAATAAAGGGCTCGTGGATGAGATAACAACTGAAGAATATTAGTAAATAGCAGCATGATAAAAAGGGGAAATAGCAGCACAAGAGGAAATAGGAGAGTATAAAATAGCAGCAGAAGATAAAAATAGCAGAATAAGAAATAGCAGTAGAAGAGGACGAAGAGGAGAAGGAAGGATTCGCAGAAGAAAAGGAAATAGCCGCAGCAAAGGCCCAAGAATTTCGAGCCGGAAATAGCAGCAGAAGAAAAGGGGGAAATAGCAGTAGAAGAGGCGGAAGAAGGTAATAATGTTGACAAGGATGGTTGAGGAAAGGAGGAAGATCTCTTATCTAGATCTGTTTTAACTGTGGAGATGGATGTGTTGACAGCTTGTGTCTTGAAGCACTGAATGGTAATGACGGTGATTCTTCAAGACTGACTGAGGAATATCGGGTTGTGAGGTTATCTGGCCTGGTGGGAGAGAGAGAATACTTTCGCCACTCTGCGAAGGCTAGAGGAATTTTGGCAGCCGTTGTCGTCAAGACTCTCTCTCTATCTCTCTCTCTCTCTCTCTCTCTCTCTCTCTCTCTCTCTCTCTCTCTCTCTCTCTCTCTCTCTCTCTCTCTCTCTCTCTCTCTCTCTCTCTCTCTCTCTCTCTCTCTCCTTCATAATAGGAGCATCATCAAACAGCAGTATTCAAGTCACAAACTCCATCTACACTCACCAACTTCCAAACTACCCCTATACGCTTACAACTCCCTCGCATTCACAAGTTTTCCCCTTTACAAGTTCAAGAGCTTGCTTCGGAAGCTCACCGCTGCTCCGTACACTCTCCCGATCGCCAATGGCATTCCAAACTCAGCATACACATTCGCAAACTTTTATTTACAAACTAACGAGCTCCGTGTAAACATTTCGCTGGTTCCGGTGGATCGGCTGTGATGCTCTATTTCCGCATTACCAGAAGGTCTTGAGATTATATTAAATAGTGGAAAGTATATTGGTCTATGGGAGGCAGATGGATTTATATCTAACCAAATCATATGTCCAGCTCAGCCTTCCTGAAATAATAGCACTCAGAGTAACTGTTTGATAGTTACTAAACGGCCTAAATTGTTACTAAGTTAGTTTGTTACTAAAGTTATAATCTATAACACATGGTTATAGTCCAGTAAGCAACACTACCCACACCCTAGTTACCCTACTTACACCCTAGCCACACTACCCACACCCTGGCCACACTACTTACACCCTAGCCACACTACCCACACCCTGGCCACACTACTTACACCCTGGCCACACTACCCACACCCTGGCCACACTACCCACACCCTGGCCACACTACCCACACCCTGGCCACACTTCCCACACCCTGGCCACACTTCCCACACCCTGGTCACACTACCCACACCATGGCCACACTACCCACACCCTGGCCACACTACCCACACCCTGGCCACACTACCCACATCCTGGCCACACTACCCACACCATGGCCACACTACCCACACCCTGGCCACACTACCCACACCCTGGCCACACTACCCACACCCTGGCCACACTACCCACACCCTGGTCACACTGCCCTCCCACCACAGCCCCCCAGTGGCTTTCCCTGCCCCCCCCCCTCCTCCCTAGCACTACGAGCCCCCCCCCTACGATGCCCCCCCTTGAACCCAGAGCCCCCTGGCCACAGAGGGGGGGCTCCTCTGATTGGGCCACCATGTCCCAACCAGAGGCGAAAGACGGGGTTCTCCTGACAAGGTAATTAGAGGTCAATAATTGCAAGGTGTCCAGGTGAGGTATGAGGGAGCGAAATTATTAGGAGGTCCTCCTGCCACCCCCCCCCCCCCCTTCCACTGACAGTCATGGGGGAGAGAGAGAGAGAGAGAGAGAGAGAGAGAGAGAGAGAGAGAGAGAGAGAGAGAGAGAGAGAGTGAGAGAGAGAGAGAGAGAGAGAGAGAGAGAGAGAGAGAGAGAGAGAGAGAGAGAGAGAGAGAGAGAGAGAGAGTGAGAGAGAGAGAGAGAGAGAGTGAGAGAGAGAGAGAGAGAGAGAGAGAGAGAGAGAGAGAGAGAGAGAGAGAGAGAGAGAGAGAGAGAGAGAGAGAGAGAGAGAGAGAAAACTGGAGCATATTAATCCCGACAAACAATTCATTAGTATAATTTTTTTTTAAGTATGGCTTGACACTGTTTGACACTGCTTGAAACTGCTTGACACTGCTTGACACTGCTTGACACTGTTTGACACTGCTTGACACTGCTTGAAACTGCTTGACACTGCTTGAAACTGCTTGAAACTGCTTGACACTGCTTGAAACTGCTTGACACTGCTTGACACTGCTTGACACTGCTTGAAACTGCTTGAAACTGCTTGACACTGCTTGACACTGTTTGACACTGCTTGACACTGTTTGACACTGCTTGACACTGTTTGACACTGCTTGACACTGCTTGAAACTGCTTGACACTGCTTGACACTGCTTGACACTGCTTGAAACTGCTTGACACTGCTTGACACTGCTTGACACTGTTTGACACTGCTTGACACTGCTTGAAACTGCTTGAAACTGCTTGACACTGCTTGACACTGCTTGACACTGTTTGACACAGCTTGACACTGCTTGACACTGCTTGAAACTGCTTGAAACTGCTTGACACTGCTTGACACTGCTTGACACTGCTTGAAACTGCTTGACACTGCTTGAAACTGCTTGACACTGCTTGAGACAAAGCGATAAGTGTCGAGGGTATTAATAATGACTATCAAAGACGCTGGGACAGTTAACAAATTGTGTCGGCCATAAAATTTTGTTATCAAACTGTTATCTGACTGTTAGGACGCCGTTATTAGTTATCAGAGTGCTATTAGGCTATCAGCATGTGATTCCCTCTCATTTTGTATCTGATTTTAACATGAAAATAACACCCTGTTTCCTCATTAGACTGTAGTAAACATTTGATAAAATTTGAATAGAAAAAGTCCATCCACTTTCAAGTTGAGAACACTTGAAGAAGGGCGATATGCTTGAGGGTAAGATATACTCGAGGGTCAGATATGCTCGAGAGTATGAGATATGCTCGAGGGTGAGATATTGACCTGGTCATGTAAGTGTGTCTGGGAACCAGAGTCTTAGGGTGTCGAAGATTACCTCCATTAATCATGTCAGGTCCCTTAATTACGAATCTGGTGAGCATTGGTGCAATAAATTGTCACCACTTCTGCTGTCTCAAAAGCAATTTTATGAAAATATTTATTGGAATTTGGAACGTCTTCAAGTGAATGAATGAGTGTAATGTGAAAATCTTGCGAAAAAAATGTGTTATTGGAATGTTTTAGAATGAAGAATTAGGGGAATGAAGAGGGAGGGGAATTATCAAATGGGAGTGCTAAGCCATTGCGACTATATAGCACTTGGAAGGGGTCAGGATAAGGATTTGGGATGGGACGGGGGGAAAGGAATGATGTGTGACGATTTCGATGCCATCTGTTGAGCGCACCCGACCCCAATTCTTTTAGGAGGGAAGATGTCACGATATCGACACCAATGATTTACCTATAGAACTGGCCCATGATTTACTGAGAAAGGTGAACTCTCCGGCGTGAGGAAAATAGAAGACAGACTCAGGGAGTTAACCTTGAGGGGTGTACGATAAAAGATAGAAGTGAACTCGCTGCGAGAGAAGATTGCAGAAGTTCCTTTATAGTGTCCTATGTGAAAGTGTCACCATCTGTATTATGTGCTATATATATATATATATATATATATATATATATATATATATATATATATATATATATATATATATATATATATATATATAACTTACCTATGACTCGTGGTGGGATCGAGTAAGAAGAGACATTAAGGCTACTGGCTAAGTGAGGATGTAACATGATATCCTTGACCACTTGTAGACGCTCGGGGATTGAACGCCGACCTGCATAAAGCGAGACCGTCGCTCTATGAAGAACGATTACCTATAAATATGTGGAATGAGGAACGCCAGTGAATAAATGAATTAAAATTTGAGTTTAGTAAAATATATGATTAACAAAATATCGTTATATTTACTAACCATATAAAGGCCTAATACCTAATGAGTCGAATACACTGAAACTGATTCAATTTAAAAAAATACTTAAACAGAAAATGGAAATATAGACATGATAAATACTCGAAAAGGAACACGAAATAAAATGATCTCGAGCGGATAAATTCCCAAAACAGAAAACGAAGACAAAACAACTCAGCTTAAAATGCCAGAGCAGAAAACGAAACCCAAGAATTTTCATATCAAAAAGCCGGAAGAGAAAATGGCGCCAAAATAACTGCGGGCAAAAACAGGGACCGTAAAAAAAAAAAGCTGTTGCAAAACAGCAGGAGCAAAGACGAGGTGGACCCAGCAGCCTCATTAGTCTTACACACAGACTGTGAAAAGACAGAGTGAGAGAGAGAGAGAGAGAGAGAGAGAGAGAGAGAGAGAGAGAGAGAGAGAGAGAGAGAGAGAGAGAAAGAGAGAGAGAGAGAGAGAGAGAGAGAGAGAGAGAGAAAGAGAGAGAGAGAGAGAGAGAGAGAGAGAGAGAGAGAGAGAGAGAGAGAGAGAGAGAGAGAGAGAGGAAAAAAAAAAGTCCCTCACAGCCTTCCTTGACCTCTAACTTTAAATAACACAAGGATCTGCAGAGGAATATTTTAATAATGTTAACATGTCTAAACAAATTCAATGAGATTGATAATATTGTTTACATGTATATTTTTTTGTTGTATTTTTGTGTGGGGGGGGGGGGACCAGATGGCGCTCAGTTATGCTCTGAAGTCACTCGGGTCATCCTGAGGTCATGTGACCGGTTGGAGCCAGAGAGAGGTGACCTTTGAGGTCACGTGATTTGATTGTGACCCCGCACTCTGAGTTTATAGAAAACGGCTCATCCCCTGTTTTATATGTCCTCAGTCCCAAACTATCTATGCCCATATGCAGGTCGGAACCAGAAGCAGTTAAGCAAGTACTAACGAAACCTGTACATCTTTTCTTAATCTTTTGTTGCTTTGTTTACATATATTAAACAGTTTATGATCTCTGAAGAGCTACTTTGAGGTTACCTTGAGATGATTTCGGGGCATAGCGTCACCGCGGCCCGGTCCTCGACCAGGCCTCTTAGTTGCGGGACTGGTCAACCAGGCTGTTGGACGCGGCTGCTCGCAGCCTTACATATGAATCACAGCCTGGTTGATCAAGTATCCTTTGGAGGTGTTTGTCAAGTTCTCTCTTGAACACTGTGAGGGGTCGGCCAGTTATGTCCCTTATGTGTAGTGGAAGCGTGTTGAACAGTCTCGGGCCTCTGAAGTTGATAGTTCTCTCTTGAACACTGTGAGGGGACGGCCAGTTATGCCCCTTATGTGTAGTGGAAGCGTGTTGAACAGTCTCTGGCCTCTGATGTTGATAGAGTTCTCTCTCAGAGTACCTGTTGCACCTCTGCTCTTCAACGGGGGTATTCTGCACATCCTGCCATGCCTCCTGGTCTCATGTGGTGTTATTTCTGTGTGCAACTAGGAAAAACTAATACAAACATAACCACATTCGATTGGGAAGTTTCAATGTGCCTAAACTTCTTAATACATTCAAACAAAGCCGGCAGAAATTGAGAGAAAAGATGTAGGGTTTTCGTAAGTACTTATGTAACTGGTCGTTGAATCCAGGGGCCAGATTCACGAAGCAGTTACGCAAGCACTTACGAACCTGTATATCTTTTCTCAATCTTTGGCGGCTTTGTTTACAATTATTAAACAGTTAATGAGCTCCGAAGCACCAGGAGGCTGTTTATAACAATAACAACAGTTGATTGGTAAGTTTTCATGCTTGTAATCTGTTTAATAAAGGTAACCAAAGCCGTAAAAAATTGAGGAAAGATGTACACATTCGTAAGTACTTGCGTAAGTGCTTCGTGAATCTGGCTCCTGGCCTTTGGTCGGTCACTCAGCTAGAAATCAACACCAATGTTTGGTGAGCATTATGGAATTATCTGAAGCAAATAATGCTGTCTTAATTTCATGCCAGACGTTCACTCTCTCTGAGTTCAGTAATGCGTTATCAGACCATCAGGCTCTTCGTTTAGCGTTCCAGTACCCATAAAAAGGTTTATTGCTATTTAATTCTTGTCCTGAACTTCCACCTCGTTCCGTCTGCATTGACAGCACCAAGTAAGTTTATAACATAGATTTGTAAGCTTAACTTGGTGCAGATCCTTCGTTGTGTGCCGGGATGCCTGAACGTATGCACTGACTTAAGCGCTGAAGTCTCTATGCCTCTGCCTCTACATAGTACAGATATGTATATATATATATATATATATATATATATATATATATATATATATATATATATATATATATATATATATATATATATATATATATATATATGTCGTACCTAGTAGCCAGAACGCACTTCTCAGCCTACTATGCAGGGCCCGATTTGCCTAATAAGCCAAGTTTTCATAAATTAATGTGTTTTCGTCTACCTAACCTACCTAACCTAACCTAACCTAACTTTTTCGGCTACCTAACCTAACCTAACCTATAAAGATAGGTTAGGTTAGGTTAGGTAGGGTTGGTTAGGTTCGGTCATATATCTTCGTTAATTTTAACTCCAATAAAAAAAAATTGACCTCATGCATAATGAAATGGGTAGCTTTATCATTTCATAAGTAAACAATTTGAGAAAATATATTAATTCAGGAAAACTTGGCTTATTAGGCAAATCGGGCCTTGCGTAGTAGGCTGAAAAGTGCGTTCTGGCTACTAGGTACGACATATATATATATATATATATATATATATATATATATATATATATATATATATATATATATATATATATATATATATATATATATATATGCACATATTCGCAACCTGACTTGTCTCCTCCTACTAGCAGCAAGACTGGGGGTTATCTTTAGATTTTAAACCCCCACCACGTCCATAGAAAGACTATGACTCTATGGAAGGATTGTTCAAACCAAACCACAACCCCAGCAATTCTTGGACTGGCATTTAGGACTCTATAGTAAACGAACCACCACCACATCAATTGCAGTGTTACCCCCAATTTCCCATCATTCAGGGTACAGCTCGCTCGTAAAAATATGTTGTCATTCGGGAATATGTAGTTACAAGTTTCCTGAAAACTAAATAATAACAACAATCTCATATCAGACAGGACTGGACAAACCAATCTAGCACCGATGTTTGTTTTGCTTTGAGGGAGAGCTGGGGGCTGACAGTCGACCATTGTGCTATACCAGCCCCCCATCTCGGCCTTTAATGAGTTATAGCCCCTTTTGTAGTCTCTGCGTAGGGCCAGTTAGTACAATATTCCGCCCATTATTGTCTTTTTGCGCAGTGAATTTTGTGGTCGAGACGCGTTTGTGTCGTGACGTAAGGAAATAAACGAGGGCTTCCACTAATGGTGGGGCATAAGTGTGTTTTCCACCAGGGAAGCATAAGTGCTTCCACCAGGGGAGCATAAGTGGTCCCAATAGGGGTAGCATAAGTGCTTCCACTAGGGGAGCATAAGTGTTTCCACTAGGGGAGCATAAGTGCTTCCACTAGGGGAGCATAAGTGCTTCCACTAGGGGAGCATAAGTACTTCCACTAGGGGAGCATAAGTACTTCCACTAGGGGAGCATAAGTGCTTCCACTAGGGGAGCATAAATGCTTCCACTAGGGGAGCATAAGTGCTTCCACTAGGGGAGCATAAGTGCTTCCACTAGGGGAGCATAAGTGCTTCCACTAGGGGAGCATAAGTACTTCCACTAGGGGAGCATAAGTGCTTCCACTAGGGGAGCATAAGTACTTCCACTAGGGGAGCATAAGTGCTTCCACTAGGGGAGCATAAGTACTTCCACTAGGAGAGCATAAGTGCTTCCACTAGGGGGGAGTATTTTTTCACGTGAGCAATAATGAGTATTTCTAAAATGGGGCAGAATAAGAGTAATTACACAAAATAAGGAGCATAAGTGCATTTCCACTAACGGAAGCATAACTTGGGTACATAAGTGTCTTTACACACTTCAGGTACCATAAGTGTTTCCAAAGAGCATTGACATGCTCCTCCTATTTTCGCTAGAGTGAGCATATCAACACAACGACTTGATAATGGTCCACGACGGACCGAAACGTCGTCGTTAATGGTCCACGACGGACCGAAACGTCGGCGTTTCTCCTTCTGATATGTGGTTTTGGTCCTCATACGAATCATCTCTTGAGACTCTCCATGAACTGCAAATGTTTAATTAATGTCGCTTAATTTATAAAGTAGCCGTCACGTCCCTGGAAACACAAACCGAAACTGTCTCCATTTTCCGCTTGTTACAAGTTGTAATAAAGTTGTTACATCTTGGCTTAACGTGTTTATGATGTATTAAAACGTTGTTACAACTTGCTATATTGGTTGTTATAACTGGTTAGGAGGTGTTAAAACTTGTTCGAACGTTGTACCAACGTCGTAGTTTCGGTGTGTTTGCCGTCACAACTGCAAGAAAAATGGCAGGTTGGATAACAAGAACTTGCACATATGTGATGCCACACCAATGATGATACTTTTCAAGACATTAATGCTCTGTAGAGTGAGTTATTGTTGCAAAATAACTTCCCGATTTAAGTATTTGGGGAAATGGATCACCTGGAGAACGTGCAAGGATCTTTTGCTGCCCTAATATATATATATATATATATATATATATATATATATATATATATATATATATATATATATATATATATATATATATATATATATATATATAGAGAGAGAGAGAGAGAGAGAGAGAGAGAGAGAGAGAGAGAGAGAAAATATAATATAGAGGTTAGGAGGTTAATAATGTAGAGGTAGGAGGTCAATTATAACGGTATCGTAAGAGTGATTGATCCGTTAGGAGAGTTAACTGGTGATTAGCTATATCGTTATCATAGGTCTGACTGATTCATAATGATAGCAAACTGGTGATTAATCTTGACTTTATAACACAAACAACAGCATAATAATTTTAACTTGATATGGCATAATTATGTACTGTATCTCTGTAAATAAGAGTAAACTGTTTGGTAAACTGTATTTGCTGTGCATATATTCTTTATACCTGCAGTGAAAGGGACATGTGTTGTATGAGCATTTAACACATTAATTATTTTGTCTAATCTAAAACAACTGGAAGGGATATATATATTTATATATATATATATATATATATATATATATATATATATATATATATATATATATATATATATATATATATATATAGATGGATAACGTGTCAATACGCATTTGCCTTGAGCTTTTACCGGGAGCATTTATCATATACATTTACATTACTCATCAACAATGAATAATAGAGTTGATATCTTCATTGGAAGGGGCAGGATGACAACTCAGTAAAGCATCAGAGTAAACTACGTATAGCATCAGAGTAAACTAAGTATAGCAGCAGAGTAAACTGTTATTATCCCGTGTATCTTCCTTCTTCCAAATCATTATACACGAATATATAAAAAAAAATATCAGTTGATATGAAACCTAATTTTTTGGTTACATATATATAAGGGGGTTCTTTTTTGGATCAGATAAATGTAATTCGAAATGCCGAGAAACGTCAATAAAAACGTAGATATAATACTTATATATATATATATATATATATATATATATATATATATATATATATATATATATATATATATATATATATATATATATATATATATTCTACTAATAATACTGTGTGTTGTACCAGTTTCAATTAAATAAATGCTCCGCGCCAATGTTAAATCCATTGAAGGCCAATTGCATTAATTAAACCTTGGCACACAGATATAACTGCTGCCTCTCCTATGAGTGTTTATATATTTATTTGCTTATATATATATCTAATAATACTTTCTGAGCCATATAAGGCACTACACATTTATGTTCTCTTTATTTAATTTTGTATATAATGAATTAAGATAAGTTATATGATTTACGTGTCATTGATTCTACTGGTTTTTTTTAGGGATTCAATGAGTGTCTAATTCCTTATCACTGAGCTCTAGTTCCTGACCTTTCACCTTGTACCACTGACCTCCTAGTTCCTGACCTTTGACCTTTTATTACTGACCCCTGGTTCTTGACCTCTTCACATGTATTACTCGCCTCTGATTCCTTACCTTTGCTACTGACCTTAGTTCCTGACCTTCGATCCTTTCCTCCCTGGTTCCTGACCTCTGACCCCTCATCCGTTGACCCCTGGTCCAAGAAATCTTTCCCTTTATCACAACCCCCCCCCCCCCTCCATGATTTTATTTTTTCTACTGTTTGCATTGTGTGATATGTAGGCTGGGCAGTGTTGACATTTCGTTTCCCAGCTCTGCCAACAGGAATTCAATGTTATCTACGTTCAAGGTCATTTTCTGAACAGTGTTTGATGTTCATGCAATCATTGTGTTGATTTATTTTGTTTGCATAGTTTTGTTAATATATATATATATATATATATATATATATATATATATATATATATATATATATATATATATATATATATATAGGGGGGTACCACCACTGGTGCAATTATAGGGACCCACAGCCTCAGAGAAGGGAACACAGAGCATTCAGGGAAAAAATTGCCATTTAACTCTGAATACGTAAGAGTGTTCGCTTCTCCTACCACCCCCCTTTTTTATGGTGTACACTTTATTATGCAAGGGTATACAGTTACATATCTGATTTTATACAAAAAATTAACATTAAGAGGACACAAAAAAAAAGTTCGCTTCCTAGAGGCTGTAGATTTCCTCGAACTCCTCCGACGCCGGGCAGGAACCGAGGATGCAGCGAGCATTCCCCCTCTGGATCGCGACACTGAGGCGCTGAAAGAGAAAACTTGCTGCTCTAGGGTCTCTTGTGGTGTCAATGAGCTTGGAACCAAGATCCTTAAGAAACCTTCTTGCACTCTCTCCCCATGGGCCTAGGGTCTCAGACCCTATTGAACGAAGTTGTACCGATGATCTAATTGCCTGTACTTGGCTGACTTGTCTCTTTCTCTGTGTGTCGCCGCGGCTCCTGCTGTGCCGGCAGAGAGGTTGATGTATGTGGTTGCCAGGGTGGATACGCAAGTATAGTCCCATGCCAACTGTCTGCCACCCTTCCACGGTCGCAGTGTGATTCCGTCTGGTCGGCCGGCAAAGCTAACAGAGTCCCGGTTCAGTAGGTTGCGGGGCTCTCTCTCCGCTGGACACTGAGCGGAGGCAAGGCTTCTTTTAATGATGTCATTATATATATATATATATATATATATATATATATATATATATATATATATATATATATATATATATATATATGTCGTACCTAGTAGCCAGAACTCACTTCTCAGCCTACTATTCAAGGCCCGATTTGCCTAATAAGCCAAGTTTTCCTGAATTAATATATTTACTATAATTTTTTTCTTATGAAATGATAAAGCAACCCTTTTCTCTATGTATGAGGTCAATTTTTTTTTATTGGATTTAAAATTAACGTAGATATATGACCGAACCTAACCAACCCTACCTAACCTAACCTAACCTATATTTATAGGTAAGGTTAGGTTAGGTAGCCAAAAAAAGCTAGGTTAGGTTAGGTTAGGTAGGTTAGGTAGACGAAAAAACATTAATTCATGAAAACTTGGCTTATTAGGCAAATCGGGCCTTGAATAGTAGGCTGAGAAGTGCGTTCTGGCTATTAGGTACGACATATATATATATATATATATATATATATATATCGATGCTTTAAAAGAGAACATCGGCCTATAAATGTTGTGAGCTTCGGTGTATGGGTCCCTGGTTCGAGTCTCCTAGAGCCCTGATGAATGGAATATCTGCCTGTTTGTCTGTTCAAAGTTGAAGGTCAGATGCTCGTTTATAGCTTTACCTAAATTTGTAGGGGGAATGGTCTGCAGTACGGGACGGACATAGGCTAGTCGGCGTAGGACTAAGATAAGTGATTTATGATATGTAGCCTGTATCCCAACACCTCCCAAAGCGATTTTAATGGAGTCTGAAATAGTATCGGGATGAAATCGGTCGTGTGTTTTCCGTAGAGTGTGAGAGTTATTCCCTCCGTTTACCTAATCTGTCTTGCATCATTTACACTATAGCAGTGTGAGAGAGAGGGAGGGTAAGGCAATGGGAGTTAAAAGGGGGAGGGGAGAGTGGTGAGAAGGGTGAAAATGGGGGGAGATAGAAGGGATGGGTGAGAGAAAAAGAAGAGATATTGAATGGGGAGGAGGGTGATGGGAGAGACAGACTCTCCCGGGCAATGCCGGTTACAAATCTTAATATTATACGTGATAATGTCTCTCTGTCTGTCTAAAGCTGCAAGCCAGACGCTAGAGGCTAGCCTCCATCAAGTTTGCAGATGGAGTAGTCTGTGGCACAGGACAGACACGAGCTGGATGGAGTAAACCAAAGATAAATAGTTTAATAAATATTAGCATTTATAGAGACTCCCTTGCGATTTTCATGGAACCAAATGTGACATATTTTGCGTAATTCCCGTAGAATTTTAATGGATCATATTAACATTTTTCTGAGACACCAATGCAGTTGTTTTAGTGCGTCTTAATAATAAATTATATAAGACAAGGGGTGGAGGATGGATGACTGGTCCTTGACATGCTTCAGGTGGAATAAGTGGTCCTTAACAGGTTCAAGGAGGAAGAATAGCCCTTGAGAGATTCTTTGAGCAAGACTGGCCCTTGAGTGGTTCCACCAGCAAAAAGACTGGCCCTTGAGTGGTTCCACCAGCAAAAAGACTGGCCCTTGAGCGCCCCCCACTAGCAAGAAGACTGGCCCTTGAGCGCCCCCACCAGCAAGAAGACTGGCCCTTGAGCGGCCCCCACCAGCAAGAAGACTGACCCTTGAGCGCCCCCCACCAGCAAGAAGATTGGCCCTTGAGCGCCCCCCACTAGCAAGAAGACGAGCCCTTGAGCGGCCCCCACCAGCAAGAAGACTGGCCCTTGAGCGCCCCCCACCAGCAAGAAGACTGGCCCTTGAGCGCCCCCCACTAGCAAGAAGACAGACCCGTTGAGCGCCCCCACCAGCAAGAAGACTGGCCCTTGAGCGCCCCCACCAGCAAGAAGACTGGCCCTTGAGCGCCCCCACCAGCAAGAAGACGAGCCCTTGAGCGGCCCCCACCAGCAAGAAGACTGGCCCTTGAGCAACCCCCACTAGCAAGAAGACTGGCCCTTGAGCGCCCCCCACCAGCAAGAAGACAGACCCGTTGAGCGCCCCCACCAGCAAGAAGACAGACCCGTTGAGCGCCCCCACCAGCAAGAAGACTGGCCCTTGAGCGACCCCCACTAGCAAGAAGACTGGCCCTTGAGCGCCCCCCACCAGCAAGAAGACAGACCCGTTGAGCGCCCCCACCAGCAAGAAGACAGACCCGTTGAGCGCCCCCACCAGCAAGAAGACAGACCCGTTGAGCGCCCCCACCAGCAAGAAGACTGGCCCTTGAGCGCCCCCCACTAGCAAGAAGACAGACCCGTTGAGCGCCCCCACCAGCAAGAAGACTGGCCCTTGAGCGCCCCCCACTAGCAAGAAGACAGACCCGTTGAGCGCTCCCCACCAGCAAGAAGACTGGCCCTTGAGCGCCCCCACCAGCAAGAAGACTGGCCCTTGAGCGCCCCCACCAGCAAGAAGACTGGCCCTTGAGCGGCGCCACCAGCAAGACTGGCCGTCGCCAGGCTCCGGGGAAGGTAAGTGAGAGGGCAAAGAAACGATAATTAGAAATCCTGCGAGAGAGAGACACGAAGCCAGACTCGAAAGATAAAAAACCGGTCAACAAAGATAACAGCTGAATGAAGTAATTTAACATGTGAAAGATCTGGGAATTAAACCCAGATGAAATGTCGTGGTTTTTATTATGTTCGGGTGATGAGTGTGTGGGTGATGAGTGTGTGTTGTTGATGAGTGTGTGTTGTTGATGAGTGTGTGTTGTTGATGAGTGTGTTGTTGATGAGTGTGTGTTGTTGATGAGTGTGTTGTTGATGAGTGTGTTGTTGATGAGTGTGTTGTTGATGAGTGTGTTGTTGATGAGTGTGTGGTTGATGAGTGTGTTGTTGATGAGTGTGTTGTTGATGAGTGTGTGTTGTTGATGAGTGTGTTGTTGATGAGTGTGTGGTTGATGAGTGTGTTGTTGATGAGTGTGTTGTTGATGAGTGTGTTGTTGATGTGTGTGTTGTTGATGAGTGTGTTGTTGATGAGTGTGTTGTTGATGAGTGTGTTGTTGATGTGTGTGTTGTTGATGAGTGTGTTGTTGATGAGTGTGTTGTTGATGAGTGTGTTGTTGATGAGTGTGTTGTTGATGAGTGTGTTGTTGATGAGTGTGTTGTTGATGAGTGTGTGGTTGATGAGTGTGTTGTTGATGAGTGTGTTGTTGATGAGTGTGTTGTTGATGAGTGTGTTGTTGATGAGTGTGTGTTGTTGATGAGTGTGTTGTTGATGAGTGTGTGGTTGATGAGTGTGTTGTTGATGAGTGTGTTGTTGATGAGTGTGTTGTTGATGTGTGTGTTGTTGATGAGTGTGTGTTGTTGATGAGTGTGTTGTTGATGAGTGTGTTGTTGATGTGTGTGTTGTTGATGAGTGTGTTGTTGTTGATGAACGTGTTGTTGATGAGTATGTTGTTGATGAGTGTGTTGTTGATGAGTGTGTTGTTGATGAGTGTGTGTTGTTGATGAGTGTGTGTTGTTGATGAGTGTGTGTTGTTGATGAGTGTGTTGTTGATGAGTGTGTTGTTGTTGATGAGTATATTGTTGATGAGTGTGTTGTTGATGAGTGTGTGTTGTTGATGAGTGTGTTGTTGATGAGTGTGTGTTGTTGATGAGTGTGTGTTGTTGATGAGTGTGTTGTTATTATCTTGATGTGTGTTGTCTTGGGAGTGCGTCTTGTCATCCTAGATTTTTAACTGAGGTATCTGTGTACTACTAGGTGAACAGAGGCATCAGGTGTAAGGAAACGTGGCCCGCCCCCCCCCCAACCATTTTTGACGTTTGGGCACGTTTCAACGAAATTTAAATCAATAAGTCGAGACCCCGAGCGAACTAACAACCGCGGCTCAGGTTATGGTGTGAATGGTCGTGTTCTGGTGGTGTTATGGTGGTATTGTGCATTGTTAGGGTGGTATTGTGCACTGTTATGGTGGTATTGTGCATTGTTATGGTGGTATTGTGCATTGTTACGGTGATATTGTGCACTGTTATGGAGGTATGGCATAGTATAGTGCTTACATCAGTGACTACCGAGAGGTTTAGCTCTTTATTCCCCCCGCCTATTTAACCCATTCACTTGATTTGCCACAACGTACAAAATAAGGGCTACTATAACGTACGAACACAAGCCACCTAACCTAACTTAACCTACTCAATCTATGCATAGAAAATGAGCATATTTATGACCTGCTATTTTTTCTAGTACATTATATTTTGTACGTAGGGGGATCATAGCGTACAAAATTAGACGCATTATTTGAGAGGTTATCATGAGGTTTTCTTGAGATGATTTCGGGGCTTTTTTTTTTAGTGTCCCCGCGGCCCGGTCCTCGACCAGGCCTCCACCCCCAGGAAGCAGCCCGTGACAGCTGACTAGCACCCAGGTACCTATTTTACTGCTAGGTAACAGGGGCATAGGGTGAAAGAAACTCTGCCCATTGTTTCTCGCCGGCGCCTGGGATCGAACCCAGGACCACAGGATCACAAGTCCAGCGTGCTGTCCGCTCGGCCGACCGGCTCCCTAAAGAGGAGTTGGCCTACTTGACCTGTTTTATCTGTTGCGTTACAATTTGTCTCTCTTGACCTTCAAAATCTATGTCAAATCTGAGCTTGAATTTGAAGATGATGGTGGCTTCTACAATTTCTTGTTTTAGTGTATTCCTCTTGCTGACGTCAAGGACGGGTATTTCCTTATATTTCCAGTTTTCACTTATGACCTCTTGACTTATATTCTCTCAATTTAAAGAGGCTGTCTGCGTCCATATCAACTTTCCTGGTCTGTATCTTGTAGGTTGCAATCATATTCCCCCTGTTTCTTCTCTTGTAAAGTTGTAAGATCTAATGCCATTGATTTTTCTTCATAGTTCTACCCACTCTTATTTTTTGACACTAATCCTATTGCAAACCTCTTTGGTTTTCCAGTTTTGGCTTTATGCTTCCCAAGGTGCGAATTCCACGCCCCTCCACGCTGCAAAATTCCAGAATTAGTCTGACTGAGTCAGTGTAGATTGCCTTGAAAGAATCTTGTGTTTGGTTTCTGAAAATCTTATTTTGCCAGCTGCCTATACTTGCTGCCGATGCTACTTACGTGGTAGTAACTTATAAGTAACACGAGTGTTATTGTATCATTTCTGGCATCTATAACATATTTGTCTCCATAGATCAGTTGTTGTCTTCCTCTTATGACGTAGACATCATCTGGTTTTCATTCTCCTTTTGTTTTATCTTCAGTGTCTTAAACTAATCAGGAATTAGTTCCAGCCTTTATTAGCTCACTCCTGGAGCTTGACAAGGTCTTTCTGTAACTCTTTACAGTCTTCCTCAGGTTTAATACTCGATTTTAGCATTGTGTGGTGGGTAAACATTGACTTGTACGAGCTCACTCCATCAGGAAGGCCATTGGCATGAATTAGGAACAAGAGTGGTCTCAGGAGCAAGCCCTGGGCGACACTTTTGGTCATATTTCTCCAGCTCGAAACCTTCTCTCTGACTGTGTTTTCTGTTGTTCAATTACTCCCTCGCCCAGTTCAGCATTTTTCATTGATTCCCCCTCACAGGAAAAAGGTTATCATGTATTACCAAACTCAATTACGGGCTCACCATAGCCCGTGCTACATGGACACTTCGTCCTGAGTAGCTAAATCTTTAACAACACAACAACAACAATTGAATCCCCCCAGCTTACAACTTTGTCTGGCCCACCAGCCTTTTATTAGGAAAACTATCAAATGCTTTAGGACATTCTAGGAAAATATAGTCCACCCAGCTATCTTTTTTTCATTGACATTTCATTGACGTTGCAGTAGAACTTTTTAAGCTTCAAACTTGACATTCGCCTTTTTCTAATCCTTGCTGCCTTTTCTTTTCGAAGATTATCCTGTCCATGTGTTATCCTTTCTCAATCTGATTACTTTCTGTAGCACTTTACACGAAATATATCTCAGTGACATGTATGGTGTGCACTGTTACGTTGGAATGGTGCACTTTTACAGTGCTATGGTCGAGCACTGTTATCGTGGAATTGTACACTTAATGGTAAAGTGTAATATGGTAAAATGATATAGTGGTATTGAGTATTGATATGGTATTTTGTTGTGTAGTAGCAGTGTTACACTCTGTTATGGTGAGCTGTGTTGTCATATGGTGTGTGCTATATTTTGATGTATTGTGTTATTGTATTATGGTGTATTATGTTGTATTTTGTGTTGTATTACAGCGTGTTGTTATGGTGTTATTACATTGTTGTGGTGTTTTGTACTGTGATGACGTGTTGTATTTTGATATGGAGCGTTGTATTGTGCAAATTATTATATTGTGATATGGTGGAATGCCGTATTTGTGTATTGTATAGGAGTACTGTATTGCATTTTATTACGACAGAGTGGTACCATGTTGGCCGATAGATAAGATATTAATTAATGAGAGAGGAAATACAACACATTTCAAAATCCATTAATAAATTGTGCTAGATATGAGTCAACTAATTACAAAAAAATATGCTTGATATCAGTGAATTTGTTTAAAAATATTTGCTGGATATCAGTCATTTAGTTAAGAAATTGGGCTAGATATCAGAAACTTAGATTGTTTTTGATCTTAGGTTTTATTAAAACTAATACAAAAAATAGTTTTATTGAACGATGATAATAAACTTTTACGATGATCCATGGCAAAATTTTAATTTGTTATGGATCGTAGATATATGTCAGAAAACCTCTTGATATATATATATATATATATATATATATATATATATATATATATATATATATATATATATATATATATATATATATATAATATATAAAGTTGCTTCCTCACCAAAACAAAATCTGAATTTAAATATTTTATTAAAGCAGGTGGAGTTATGTCACACATTTTTCCTAACCCTAAACCGGAAAAAGTCCCTGTAAATGGCGGAAAGTCACGCAAGGCAACATTCACAGGAAGCAGTTGTCAACATATAATTAACATACATAACCACTCATATTGTCCACGTCAGGGAAAATAATCGTCACAACTACCCATTTTAGGCATTTAATTAAACGAATGTTATAAATTTACGAACAAAATACATATTCACACACGTCCCTTATAGTCACTTTGTAATAGCAATATAAACGCAATTCAGGTCTATGTGTTAACAGCCGTGAACAGGAGGCGAGAACAGGATAACAGGGATGATGAGGGGATGGAGAGAACAGGATAGAAGTGAGGTGGTGAGGTGTAGGATAGTGAGGGGGGAGGCAGAGGTGGGGTAGGGGTAACATCTGCAGTGTTTGTAAATTCTTCTCCCAGGCCAAGCATGATAATTACATTCTGAGACGGTGGGCGTCCTATGTTCACCAAGGAGAAGCAATTAACAAAGGCAGCTGGCAAAGATTCTTTTTACTTTTAGCTAAAGATTCTTTCTGCAAGTCTGCGAGAGAGAGAGAGAGAGAGAGAGAGAGAGAGAGAGAGAGAGAGAGAGAGAGAGAGAGAGAGAGAGAGAGAGAGAGAGAGAGAGAGTGAATAGAAGGTTACGCCTCACAAGAAAGAGATTTTCTTACGGTTCAACTTGACTCTATAGAGGTGTCGTTAAGGATTAACTTGACTATATAGAGCTGTTGTTAAGGCTTGGCTAACATCGACTACTCTCGACTAGAAAATTGATCTACAGTTAAAGTGTCGTCTGCGTAGTTAGACTGCAAAAAAAAAAAATACAAATTTACAAATTCGTATTTTCAAATTCGATGATTTGTAATTGTATAGATATTGTATGGAACGGCATGATGAATACATCATCAGGAGGTTGGGTCAAGCTCCGGAGTGTGTGTATGTTGGGTCATGCTTCAGTATGAGTATGTTGGGTCTTCCTCCAGTATGTGTATGTTGGGTCATACTACAGTATGAGTATGTTGGGTCTTCCTCCAGTATGTGTATGTTGGGTCATACTACAGTATGAGAATGTTGGGTCTTCCTCCAGTATGTGTATGTTGGGTCATGCTTCAGTATGAGTATGTTGGGTCTTCCTCCAGTATGTGTATGTTGGGTCATACTACAGTATGAGAATGTTGGGTCTTCCTCCAGTATGTGTATGTTGGGTCATACTACAGTATGAGAATGTTGGGTCTTCCTCCAGTATGTGTATGTTGGGTCATACTACAGTATGAGTATGTTGGGTCTTCCTCCAGTATGTGTATGTTGGGTCATACTACAGTATGAGTATGTTGGGTCTTCCTCCAGTATGTGTATGTTGGGTCATACTACAGTATGAGTATGTTGGGTCTTCCTCCAGTATGTGTATGTTGGGTCATACTACAGTATGAGTATGTTGGGTCATACTACAGTATGTGTATGTTGGGTATCTTTGTATAGAGTATATTTTTTTACCCTCCAGTAAAAGGGTAAAGAAAAATGGGCAACTCTTTTTTTTGCAGTATCTTTTTTTCAACTTTTCTGTGGAAAAAAAATCAAAATACAACAAGTGAAAGTTGAGTGAATGGAGTTCGAACCAGAGAAGAGAGAATTGATGTAGAATAAAAGGTGAAGAAATGGTGAAAGCATCGTATGAACACAACGTGTGAAATGAATAGTGTAAAATTGTGAGGTGGACAGTGATTTTTTTTTCTTCTTTTTCTAACTGTGAAAGAAACAGTGAAATAAATATTGGAAAAAATCGCATAAAGATGAAACGAATGTCAGAAATGGAAAAGGAGAGAAGAATAAACAAATCTAAAAAAGAAATTAATATATATATATATATATATATATATAATGAAAACAAATGAGAGACTGCAGACACAAAATTAAATTAGAGAAAACGAGGGAGGGGAAAAAAAAAATCATTGTATGGGGTAAAAATACACGAAAAACGAAAATGAAAATACCAGAAAATATATATGTATCAATAGTATTTCTAAACCAGAAAACACTGTGACAAAACTGACGTCATGGGAAGTGGTCAAAGCCCTTAACGAGGCTGATATTTGGCTGTAAACTGGTTTCAACCTTTGTATTAACTATTTTGTGTGTGTGTGTGTGTGTGTGTGCGTGTGTGTGTGTGTGTGTGTGTGTGTGTGTGTGTGTGTGTGTGTGTGTGTGTGTGTGTGCGTGTATGTGTGTGTGTGTGTGTGCGAGGTGGGTGAGGAATGTGTCCCTACGTAGCAGTGAGTTTAGGTATGTGTACTTACCTAGGTGTATTAACGGAATCGAACACTAGCTCAGTAGACCAGGCATCCTGGAAAATAACTTTTATGCCCCCATTATTTTCTTCATTTATCCTATTGAAGATGCCTAATATATCTCAACGATCTCATCTGTGTTGCCAGCTTCTACACGCTTAAGCTGGTCTTACCATCTTATTTTTTTAAAAGCTGCCTCCTTGTCCACCCTATCAGTTCTCCTTAATATCTCCTACGTCATTATCATGTCTCCCTGATTCGCCTTTATTGCAACGTGGTTAGTTTGAGGTAGTTTAGCCTTGACGATCACCTCTTGAAGTTATTCCTACATCGTATTTAATGATTATTATCCGTTATTTATCTTCAATTATCAAGTGATTTAATGCGAAAAATGACGAGAGTTCAACGAAAACTGTCTCAATAAATCAATCACCACTGTGAATAAAGTACATTGAGCATTTGTACTCTGTACTCCGGCATACCTCAGTGTCTATAGTAATGCCGTCGATATTACCTTTATTACCCTCGATTACCTTACCTTTATTATCTATTACCTTTATTTACATTTGATTTTACCTTCGATAATGCCTATCGCATTACAGGTCATTTGGAAGAAATTTAATGCAAGTTAAAGCAATTTAAAGCAAATTTACAGCAATTTAAAGCAAATTTAAAGCCAATTTAAAGCAAGTTAAAGCAATTTAAAGTAAATTTAACGCAAGTTAAAGCAGTTAAAAACATCCGGAATTTGTGTACACTCTGATGTCATCAGCTAAGATGTAAACCAGTAAACCCACGAATACAACTTGATTTAATAAATATTTATCTGCATGAAAAGGGGATTGTAATATACATAAACTATAATCTCATCGAATCCCTTCATCCTCTGTGTTTAATAATAAATTCCCACTGATATACATTGAATTCACAATAGACTGATACATCTATGAGATTCACTTTAGAGCAGGCCGGCGTGGTCGAGATGAGCTCGAGTTCACGAGCCCTGCTGCAATGATTTCCAAATTTATCTTTCAACACGTGCAAATAAATGAAAATAAATGCTTCCCAAAAGAAAAGAAAAATAAAAGAAAATAAATAGAGGGAGCCGGTCGGCCGAGCGGACAGCACGCGGGACTTGTGATCCTGTGGTCCTGGGTTTGATCCCAGGCGCCGACGAGAAACAATGGGCAGAGTTTCTTTCACCCCATGCCCCTGTTACCTAGCAGTAAAATAGGTACCTGGGTGTTAGTCAGCTGTCACGGGCTGCTTCCTGGGGGTGGAGGCCTGGTCGAGGACCGGGCCGCGGGGACACTAAAGCCCCGAAATCATCTCAAGATAACCTCAAGATAACCTTCCCACTCATCTATAATACGTAAATAATTCGAAATTCCTTTTGAAAGATTATGAAAGTATCTCCCAAGATGACTAAATATATTGTTTATTTAATCATTTACTTTACTAGATGACAATTCCATATTTAATTTCACTAGATGAATAAATATGGAATTAATGTGATTAGACTATCTTGAGAAGTTATCTTGAGATGATTTCGGGGCTTAGCGTCCCCGCGGTCCGGTCCTCGACAAGGCCTCCTTTTTGTTACACATCCCCAGGAAGCAGCCCGTAGCAGCTGTCTAACTCCCAGGTACCTATTTACTGCTAGGTAACAGGGGCATCGAGATGAAAGAAACTTTACCCATTCGTTTCCGCCTCTACCGGGGATCGAACCCGGAACCTCAGGACTACGAATCCGAAACGCTGTTCACTCAGCTGTCAGGCCCCCACTATAGACTATATAATACTAATAAAATAGTTCTGTTCCTTCACGAGTAGATGCCTCCGACATGGCAGCCCGGGCAATGTGTCCTCGTGCCTGGGCAATGTGTCCTCGTGCCTGGGCAATGTGTCCTCGTGCCTGGGCAATGTGTCCTCGTGCCTGGGCAATGTGTCCTCGTGCCTGGGCAATGTGTCCTCGTGCCTGGGCAATGTGTCCTCGTGCCTGGGCAATGTGTCCTCGTGCCTGGGCAATGTGTCCTCGTGCCTGGGCAATGTGTCCTCGTGCCTGGGCAATGTGTCCTCGTGCCTGGGCAATGTGTCCTCGTGCCTGGGCAATGTGTCCTCGTGCCTGGGCAATGTGTCCTCGTGCCTGGGCAATGTGTCCTCGTGCCTGAGCAATGTGCCCTCGTGCCTGGGCAATGTGTCCTCGTGCCTGGGCAATGTGTCCTCGTGCCTGGGCAATGTGTCTTGCTGCTCACACCTCACATGCACAGCTGCTTTACACCACTACACCCGGCGCTATCTTGCCTACCCCTTTGTTAGCACAGCTTTTGTATGTGGTGGGAAGCTCCTGCCGTGTTGACATTATGTTCTCCTGTGGCTTGTATATTCCGTCTGGCGCTCCGGTTATCCACACCGTTGTCTCGTTACTACACTGTGCAGGGTGTTGTGACACACTTCTCTCTCTCTCTCTCACACACTTAACCAGGGCAACACGTTCCTAGCTTACTCCACACTTTTATTAAGTGTGTTCTTGCCTAGAGGGGGGGGGGGGCTCTTTTACACTGTGAATATTCTGTATTCGCATAGTTGTACTTATGTTTATTAGACAGGTCTTTGGTTCCATCATACTAGTCGAGCCGGTTGAGCCGGTTAAGGGAGCCGGTCGGCCGAGCGGACAGCACGCTGGATTTGTGATCCTGTGGTCCTGGGTTCGATCCCAGGCGCCGGCGAGAAACAATGGGCAGAGTTTCTTTCACCCTATGCCCCTGTTACCTAGCAGTAAAATAGGTACCTGGGTGTTAGTCAGCTGTCACGGGCTGCTTCCTGGGGGTGGAGGCCTGGTCGAGGACCGGGCCGCGGGGACACTAAAGCCCCGAAATCATCTCAAGATAACCTCAAGAAGATAGTCTTCAATCGTACTGGATCCCAGTATCCCCGACCGTCTAAGTGGTTGGGCGCCATTCCTTCCCCCCCGTCCCATCTCAAATCCTTTTATCCTGACCCCTTCCAAGTGCTATATAGTCATATTGACTTGGCGCTTTCTCTTGATAGTTCCCTTCCCTTCCCAGTGGAAGCCATGTATTAACTTGACCAGACCACACACTAGAAGGTGATGGGACGACGACGTTTCGGTCCGTCCTGGACCATTCTCAAGTCGATTGTGAATGGTCCAAGAACGACTGGAATGGTCACAATCGACTTGAGAATGGTCCAGGACTGACCGAAACGTCGTCGTCCCTTCACTTTCTAGCGTGTGTGGTTTGGTCAACATATTTCAGCCACGTTATTGTGACTCATCGCCTGCAATGCATTAACTGTTTGGATCATTTTTGCATTGTTTTAATAATGTTGTATGTAACGCCCATATCTATCTCTGCACATTATTATCTCCAGTGACGTTAGACTTAGTTATTTAAGTCTTACCACATAACTCGTAATTCTCAGCTCTAGAACTACTCTCGTATAACAACTATGATTGTTATTCTATGCAGACGAGGAGTCACAATAACGTGGCTGAAATATGTTGACCAAACCACACACGCTAGAAAGTGAAGGGACGACGACGTTTCGGTCAGTCCTGGACCATTCTCAAGTCGATTGTGACCATTCCAGTCGTCCTTGGACCATTCACAATCGACTTGAGAATGGTCCAGGACGGACCGAAACGTCGTCGTTCCTTCACTTTCTAGTGTGTGGTTTGATCAACGTTATTCTGCTATTTTGTAAGAGCTGCGAACCGCACTCTAGTGTCAAACGTGAAGAATTGGTCTGTTATTTGTGTGTGTGGTAACCAGGAGGCCTGGTCGACGACCGGGCCGCGGGGAACGCTAAGCCCCGGAAGCACCTCAAGGTAACCTCAAGGTATGGTATTCAAGGGTCTCGGCATCTCCCATCATCTCATCATCATCATCATCATCATCATCATCATCATCATCATCATCATCTCATCATCATCTCATCATCATCTCATCATTACCTCATCATCTCCAGATTTCTAAAGACAGTTTCTGTGCTGGTCGACCTAACACAGGACGTTTATGATATCTAATTCTAATGGGTTTCGAGTGGTGTGTTTAGCGATTATAAATTGGCAGGTATTTGTCTATGAGTTTGTCTAACATGTATGTGACACGCATGTTAGAATGACTGTTAGTCACTCCGAAAGTCAAGCCTAGGCCTAGTTTGCACATGATTCTTGAACCTGAGGAGCAGAAGGCCTATGTAGGGTGATAGAGAATCATGCAGGAAGGACCTCTGGTGGACCATATTGTAAATAGTGTTGATGGGGCTTGGCCGTGTGTGTGTGTCGTAATGGTTTCTCCTTTGCCAGTTACCTACCTTGTGGCTACCTTGTGTAGCTTCCGGGGATCAACGGCCCAGTGGCCCGGTCTCCGACCAGGCCACCTGGTTGCTGGACTGGTCGACTAGGCTGTGGATCGCGGCTGCTCGCAACCTGACGTATGATTCACAGCCTGCTTGATTGGCACTGGCAGTTGCATTCAATAATTTATTGTCTTCTTCACCAGACCTTTTCCGTCTATTACGATGCCCTTTTGTTTTAAACTCTCATATTCCCGTTCCACCTGCCCTTACAGAAAGCCAGGAATGTATCGGCTTCTCTTCCATTAACCCTTATCACCAGCTGCCACCCTTCCCATTCTCTGAATACTTCCTCTTATAAATTCCCTTTGTGTGCCGCTATGTCCCCTTATAGAGGGCAGAAATAGCCTAAGCTACTCTATCCTTTTGAGATGTATCTTATAGTCTCAATAACCGTAGTTGAGGTGGATCTTGAACACCCTAATTCTCCTCTTTAATCCTATTCGTTCCACTTTATTTTTCACCCTTCTAACCCTACGCCAGCTCCTCCCACCTGACTGTCAAGAGGAAGCACCAGAAGCCCTCTCCTCTCTCTCCCTCCCTTTCTCTCCCTCCCAACACCATAAAAGACCCCTCCTCTTCCTAGTGCTCTCTGCCTATAGATATTCAAAGTAGCTCCCCACTTTTACCCTAATCCACCCTCCTGCCCCTAACCCAGCCTCCTACCTTAAACTTACCTTAAACTCCCTTCCTGCATGGGCCACCCTCCTGCTATGGCCCATCCTCTTGCTCTAAATTCACCCCCTGCTACCCTCCCTTTCCATATTTTTCCCTACTCACTACCCATTCCACCATATATCTCCCCCTCGTGGCTGTAAATAGGTTCTCCCTTTCATACATGTATTTTCTCTCCCTCTGTCCTCCTCAATTAAAAAATAAAAAGCACTCTGGGTCTCCTCTGCTTCTTCCAGGGTGACTCTCTCTCTCACTCTTTTTCCTATCCTGTTTCCTTCCTTCGTACTCCCTTTCCATGTCTCTTCCCTCTTTATTCAGTCTCATCTTCCATCTTCCTGTCTCTTCTCCCTTCACCCTGGTTTTCCTTCCCCCTCACCTCGACTCTCTCCTTCTCATACTGCCTCTTATAACTCTTGCTAGCTCTTCTCTCCTCCCTTCACCCCCCCTTTCTCCTCTCCTCCTGTCTCTCACACCTTCTACCTTCAGCTAAAGTTAACTGCTTCACCCCGACTATGTGAAGACCTGTCGCCTGACAGCTGGGGGTGGACAGCGCTTCGGATTCGTAGTCCTGAGGTTCCGGGTTCGATCCCCGGTGAAGGCGGAGACAAATGGGCTAAATGTTTCTTTCACCCTGATGGCGCTGTTACCTAGCAGTAAATAGGTACCTGGGAGTTAGACAGCTGCTACGGGCTGTTTCCCCGGTGGGGGGGGGGTGTAACAGAAAGGAGGCCTGGTCGAGGACCGGGCCGCGGGGACGCTAAGGCTGGAAATCATCTCAAGATGAGGGGCCTCGTAGCCTGGTGGATAGCGCGCAGGACTCGTAATTCTGTGGCGCGGGTTCGATTCCCACACGAGGCAGAAACAAATGGGCAAAGTTTCTTTCACCCTGAATGCCCCTGTTACCTAGCAGTAAATAGGTACCTGGGTGTTAGTCAGCTGTCACGGGCTGCTTCCTGGGGGTGGAGGCCTGGTCGAGGACCGGGCCGCGGGGACACTAAAGCCCCGAAATCATCTCAAGATAACCTCAAGATAACCTCAAGATAACCCCAGTCCAGTGTCAAACCTCTGCTCTTAGGAGACATTGTCTCTCCATTATTCCTCTTTTATAAATTTTTTACCAGGGTGTGAAACGTTCACTACCCATTATAAAGAGGTCCATTATCCTCAGTAAAAAGGTAGCTACTCTTTGGAAAACGTCCACTTTCCTGTGTAAAACGTTCACTTTCCTGTGTAAAACGTTCATTTTCCTGTGTAAAACTTTCACTTTCCTGTGTAAAACGTCCACTTTCCTGTGTAAAACGTTCACTTTCCTGTGTAAAACGTCCACTTTCCTGTGTAAAACGTCCACTTTCCTGTGTAAAACGTTCACTTTCCTGTGTAAAACGTCCACTTTCCTGTGTAAAACGTTCACTTTCCTGTGTAAAACGTCCACTTTCCTGTGTAAAACATTCACTTTCCTGTTTAAAACGTCCACTTTCCTGTGTAAAACGTTCATTTTCCTGTGTAAAACTTTCACTTTCCTGTGTAAAACGTCCACTTTCCTGTGTAAAACGTCCACTTTCCTGTGTAAAACGTCCACTTTCCTGTGTAAAACGTTCACTTTCCTGTGTAAAGCATTCACTTTCCTGTGTAAAACGTCCACTTTCCTGTGGAAAACGTTCACTTTCCTGTGGAAAACGTTCACTTTCCTGTGTAAAACGTCCACTTTCCTGTGTAAAACATTCACTTTCCTGTGTAAAACGTCCACTTTCCTGTGTAAAACATTCACTTTCCTGTGTAAAACATTCACTTTCCTGTGTAAAACATTCACTTTCCTGTGTAAAACGTGCTAAATCCTGTACAAAACATTTATTCTCTGCAACCAGGAAAAAAAAGACCTAATCCCTATGTCATAAAATCCTCCAGCCGTGTCAGGCCTCTTGTCAGATCCAACACTTTGTGCTAAATCCTCAACCACTCATCAAATCCATCTCCTTGTGTTAAATCCTCAACCACTCATCAAATCCATCTCCTTGTGTTAAATCCTCAACCACTTATCAAATCCATCTCCTTGTGTTAAATCCTCAACCACTCATCAAATCCATCTCCTTGTGTTAAATCCTCAACCACTCATCAAATCCATCTCCTTGTGTTAAATCCTCAACCACTCATCAGCTCCTTCAGTCCATGACAAGCTATTCAGTCGGTACGAACACCTCTAGCAAGAACCATATCTGTCAGTGACAAGTTCTTCACTCTTCATCAAGTGCATCATTCATTTCTTAATCCTTAAGTGTCTCTAAGATCTTGACGTAAATTTCGGAATGACACATGATGGGGTTATTCAGCCGACCGGTGTCACATCTTCCAGAAGATGTTGAATCACTATGTTGGTGACATCTAATGAAGTCAATGTCAAATTCAATGCCTGACGGTTGTGTCAAATCTCTAAGATATTGTCATCTGTTCCAGCTGGTGTCCAATCCTTCTATATCCACCAGTTATTAATCCTGCATTCAGTGTCATATCCTACAAATGTTGACATACATGGGTGATACCTGGTTGATGGGGTTCTGGGAGTTCTTCTACTCCCCTACATGTCCTACATCTACTCCCCTACATGTTCTAAAGCTGATTTCAAAACTTTCAGTTAAAGTCCAGTATTCCAGCTGTTGTCATAAACGATTTCAGGTGTCAAAAGCCGTCGTGGCCATAAACATTTTTAGGTGTCAATAGCCGTTGTCATATAGAGCTTCATGTGTGTGTGTGTAGCCCCCAACACAGAGCTTTACTCTCTGTGGCGTCGCCAAGCGCCCTCAGCTTCCCCCCTCTCTCTCTCCATGACGATAAAAAAGGATTTTTTATCTCTCCCTTTCGTTGTGGATCATGGCTGTCACCTTTTGTGTGTGTGTGTGTGTTCCCCTTTATCGTTGCCACTGTCAGCCAAGAGTACCCCAGTCACAAACAGAGGGGTGCCTCGCCGAGCCTCCCTCTCTCTCTCCATATGAGGAGTGGGATAAGGCCAGTAGCTTTTACTGCAGCCTTAACCAGACGTCACCTGCAGCCTTTCCTAAGGTGTAGAGACGCCCGTCCGCGGCGGCAAGCACCACTCAGGTCGCAGCGTCACGTCACGTGATCTCCTGCCGCTTCCTCATTGGTCACGGCGGCCAGCGCATAGCCAATCATCTCTTCCTCATCCGGGAATTTCGGTGTCGCGGTCTCTCAGTGATCCTGGGCGGGAAAATTTCTCTCAAGTCGGGCTGTGATCCGCCATCTTTGTCCATATGTCTAGGTTCTGTCTCCCACCACCATATCTTAAAAGAAAAATAATTTCAAATTGAAACTTTTTGTCTCTCTCCAAGTGTAATAAAAAAACAATTATACTTCTAGGTTTATACAGAGGGAGTATGACTCTTGACATTCTCTAGGAAGGGGCGTGCCAGGCGAAGGTAAGTGTAACTGTGTGCGTGTGTGTGTGTGTGTGTGTGTGTGTGTGTACTCACCTAATTGTGCTTGCGGGGGTTGAGCTCTGGCTCTTTGGTCCCGCCTCACAAAGAGTGTGTGTGTGTGTGTGTGTGTGTGTGTGTGTAGAAAGGGGAGGGGTGGTTCCTATTGAATATAATTTAGCACTGCAAGCCTCAGCCTATTGAACCTCTACCCAAGGAACTGCCGGTTGTCTAGTTCAATAACTCCCGCCGCCTTTCTTTGCTTTGTTTGTTACATCTGCTCACAAGTCTTTACCTCTGGCTGACACAGCAAGGGTTCGCTCCTGCATTATGTGTGTATGTGTGTGTGTGTGTGTGTGTGTGTGTGTGTGTGTGTGTGTGTGTGTGTGTGTGTGTGTGTGTGTGTGTGTGTGTGTGTGTGTGTGTGCCTGGGTGTCTTTGTTCCCATGTCTCTCACGTATGCCTGTTTTTTTGCGTGTATATAAATCAATTTCAACTTTCCAATCTAAGACTTTCTCTCTCTCTCTCTCTCTCTCTCTCTCTCTCTCTCTCTCTCTCTCTCTCTCTCTCTCTCTCTCTCTCTCTCTCTCTCTCTCTCTCTCTCTCTCTCTCATTAGGAACGCTGAAATATTCCTATTGAAATATCTAAGCTAAGAGCCGCTATCATATATATCAACTCCACTGAAATCTAACCTTGTTCTCTTCTTCTCTCGTCTCTTGAATTACGCAGTTCTTTTCCCCTTTCCTTCACTCGTATATTATTTCTTCTTTCTTCTATTTATCTATTTCGTTGCATACATATTGTCCACTTCTCTCCCATACGTGTCCGTGAGAGAGAGAGAGAGAGAGAGAGAGAGAGAGAGAGAGAGAGAGAGAGAGAGAGAGAAGAGAGAGAGCGGACTGACTAATAAGAGCGCTATTAACTCTTTTCAACCTCCTCAAAGATGTTTAATCTTAGTTTTATATCTTGTTTGTCTTCCTCTTAAGAGTTACAAGAAAATGTGCGTGACCAGGTTGTTTTATAGTTCAGTAGTGGTTTGTAGGAGCCTGACTAGCCTGATTACACGTGCGTGCGTGTGTGAGTGCGTGATTGCGTGCGTTCGGGCGTTCGTGAGTGCGTGTTTGCATGTATGCAGCTCGCTAATTTTTATTTTTTTGTTCATTGTTATGCTTATGATTGCGTTTTCTTTATGATTTTTGTGGTATAATATCTAAACAGGTTATATCCAGTTTTGTTTAGTGCTCGCGAGTATATTCGACCAGGTTCGAATCCTGGGCGGGGACTACACAAGTCAGCGATCTTTCACTGTTTTCCCCCCTATTCACCCAGCAGTAATAAAGGGCATAGTGTTATAAACCTATGGTCGGGTCGTGTTCCAGGGATGAGTTTTACGAAGGGCAAACTCCAAACCTAGTAACAAGGGGTCATAAGTCGTCAACCCCAGTGTTAAATAAATGGCATAACCTCACAGAAATAGCCTAATATAAATAGAAAAGGGGGTAGAAATAGCCTAAGCTACTCTATCCCTTTGAGATGTATTTTTTTTCTTGTCTCAATAAACATATTTGAACTTTAACTTGAACCTCACACTAAAGAATAGTAACAGTATTCATAAGATTCTCCTGACTTTAAATATTCGTAAAGATGACTAAAATATAACCTACACACACTTTTATTTATATAAAATTGCTTGAACAATTAAAATTAAAAACTTCTCCCTAGAGAGAGGAGTGCTTTCCTAAATTGCGCCTCAATAATTTGTTTATAATTAGTCTGTAGTTGTACTATGTTTGGGTGAGTCTCTGGGGGCATAGCAGTTTAGGTCTGTAATGAGGAGGAAGGAGGGGGATCAATCTAGTTACTATCTCTCATTAATGAGGCCATTTCTAACTATTATCCATTAATGACTTCTCTGGCTACAATGCAAACTAATGAGATTTTCTCTGGTTACTATTATCCGTTATTGAGATTATTCTATGTCTGTTGCAGTCATTCGTTGTTTTCGGTTTTGATGTGTTTACCAATTAGCAGGATATGTGAGGTGTATATGAGAAGGCTGGAGTGAGAGATTGATTGATGATGCGAGACAGGGGAGAGAAGGAGAAATAAAGAGAAATAAAGAGAGACATTAGAAAGTGAGAAAGAGAGAGAGAGAGAGAGAGAGAGAGAGAGAGAGAGAGAGAGAGAGAGAGAGAGAGAGAGAGAGAGAGAGAGAGAGAGAGAGAGAGATAGGGGAGATAAAGAGATATTCATCGAGGACAAGTGAGGCGAGAAATTCGGAAAGAGGAAAAGACAGGGAGAATGCGTTAGGGATGAATGCAGTTCAAAGGAGATAATTACTGCATGGTTCCTTCGATGGAGTAGGTACGACTCCCCTTCTTGGCGTTGTCTTGGGTATATTGATAGACCACGGGAACACACACACACACACACACACACACACACACACACACACACACACACACATCCACCGTCTAACACAAAGACTGAACAAACCCTACCTTAGAAGACGACTATCATTTCAAAATACCTCACACAGACTGGAACAAAGAGCTCTTACACGAAAATTTACCCAAAAATATAAAAATTCTCTTATTTCTCCGATTTACGTAATTGGCATACTGTCATATGTAGATCAGGTAAATATTACCTGAAATATTCTCCAATTTACCAATCAATAGTCACCCAGTCTTCTCAACCAATAAGCACGCAGTTTGTCACATTATGGAAACTAGCGTTACTAATACAACCTACTATGAAAAGTAATGGCTCTCAATTTTCAACATTTTTCTATCCATAGGACTCGATAGGTTAGGTGGGTTGTTTGGGTTCGTATGTTTCTGGTTAGGTTAGGTAAGATTAGATGACCAAACCAGACGCCAGAAGATGAATAGACGACGTCGTTTCGGTCTATCGTGGACCGAAACGACGGTCCACGTCGTTTATTATCAAGTCGATTGTGATGGGAGCGAGTTTGTTCTTGTTGTTTTAGGTTTAGCTACTCAGAAAAAATGTCCATGTAGCTACGGGCTATAGAGAGCCCGTAACGAGGGAAGGAGGCACGGGGCATCAATGTAAGGCAAGAGTGAGGTGAGGAGCAGGTAGGAGGAGGTAATTCCTAGAAGGTAAGATCAAGGCAAAAGATAAGAACAAAAAGCAAGATTCGGATGGGATGAGTGTAATAATGGAATGAAGGGGGGAATGGGAACGTAAGAATAAGAGGAGAGAGAAAAAGGGTGGGTAGGCTTATGTCAGCGTTTCATTTCATAGCACGTTTGGTAGAAAGGGTAGAGCATTTGAGTACTTGTGAAAGGGAAGAGTCAATAGCAACCTAGCTAAGACTGAGGTTCATGTTGGGTAGGTTGTGTATCACAGCAGAGTCGACCAGACGGCGTCTGTGAAGAGTACAGAGGCAGGAAAGATTATTTTACAAGAAGACCAATCAATAAGATGATTAAAACCTCTAACATGACAGAAAAGAACATTGTTAGTGTCTGCAGACTTAACTCTTCTTTTGTGTTTATTAAGTCTGCCATTTAGTGTACGGTCAGTTTTCCCAAAGTATTGGAGAGGACAAGACGTACAGGAAATAGAGTAGACACCATCAGCATTAGAAGCAGGAGCAGCAGTGTGTACTAGATTGCTACGAAGAGTGTTAGTTTGTCAAAAGGCGAGCTTTATGTCAAGAGGACGAAGGGTATTAGTGATAATTTTGAGTTCAGATACGAAGGGAAGGCAGAGCACAGTGCTAATAGTGTTGGAAGCAGGTTTGAGGATGAAAGAAATTTTGTTTAGCTTGAGAATAGGCACAGTTGATGATATGTAAAGGGTAACCAGGGCGAGAGAAAGATTTGTAAATAAAGGAAATTTTAGAATCAAGAAACTGAGGGTCGCTGATACGTAGAACGCGGAGGAAAAGAGAGAGAGACGATGATACTTTTCATAACAGAAGGAGGATGGCAGGAAAAGAAGTGATTATACATGCCACTATGCACAGATTTGCGGTAGACAGAGAAAGAGAAACCCGGTCACAGAGCTGTGAACATGAACATCAAGAAAAGAAAGGAGGGAATTAGATTCCCATTCATCTTTTAAATGGATAGAAGGAGTCAGTGTTAAGTGAGGAGAGGGAAGGCTGGAAAAAATCATGAGGCCATAAATAAAAAAAATGTCATCAACATAGCGAAGTCAGAGAGAGGGACGAGTATCAATAGTGGGAAGAAGAACGATTTCGAAGTATTCCACGTAGAGATTGACAAGAACAGGGAAGAGAGGGGAACGCATAGCCATACCGAAAGTTTGAGAGAAGTATTTTCCGTTGAAAGAGAAACAGTTTAGAGTCAACACAGAGTCTGATGAGTTCGAGGAAAACGCCAGTGGGAAGCAGGAGACAAAGAAAGCCCTCAGTCACCTTAAGACGAAAGAGAGAACGCCATCAAGTGGAACATTAGTAAACAGACTTGACACCAAGACTAAGCATCTTACAGAAGGGCTGCAGGTGTAGTCTATGAAGTCCTAAGAATGACGAAGGTAAGCAGGAGAAGAAAATGCAGGTTGCATTTTTGACAGAGTGGCAGATCAAGAGAACAGGGTGGAATATTAACCGTGGGGGAATACAGTATAATACCCGTATTATATATTATTAAACCCGGAGCTATCTCGGGCTCTATAAAGGTGGCCTGTTCACCTTGAGCTAAATAAGACTTCCTTGGCTCACTTGTCTCGCCTCGGACACTTATTTTCAATCAAGAGAGTGGTGGTTGCCCCGCTGAGAGCTCACGGTAAGTGAGCTCAATATACTCAATAATACAGCCGCTTAACTCGTCCCAAACTTGCAACTACCACAGGGTTACACACAGAAATCACAATAGCGTGATGCATGAAATCTTTTAGCAGTCTCCGTGGTGTAGTGGTAAGACACTCGCCTGGCGTTCCGCGAGCGCTATGTCATGGGTTCGCATCCTGGCCGGGGAGGATTTACTGGCCGCAATTCCTTAACTGTAGCCTCTGTTTAACGCAACAGTAAAATGTGTACTTGGATGAAAAAACGATTCTTCGCGGCGGGGATCGTATTCCAGGGACCATAGGATTAAGGACTTGCCCGAAACGCTACGCGTACTAGTGGCTGTACAAGAATGTAACAACTCTTGTATATATCTCAAAAAAAAAAAAAAAAAAAAAAATGAACAAATCCACAAGGGCCGTGACGAGGATTCGAACCTGCGTCCGAGAGCATCCCAGACGCTGCCGTAATCGACTGAGTAACGACATGGTCAAACCTACGACCATATCGTTGCTCAGTCGATTAAGGCAGCGTCTGGGATGCTCTCGGACGCAGGTTCGAATCCTCGTCACGGCCCTTGTGGATTTGTTACCGCAGGGTTATTTTTTTAAATGATAATTCATCTATCGGAAACGAAGTTCGTATATAAGTTGACACAAATATATAATGGAAGCTGAAGCTATTTTTTTATTATTAGTTCACGCACTAAGTGAATCAGTTTAAGAGTGCATAAATAAGAGTATTGTTTTAATATAAATATTTTAAAATGTTCGTAATAAGGTTACTTTCATGTGGAAGATAGCTCTTCACTGGTCTATTTTATTATTCACTCGACTATTTTATTATCGCACTAGTCTGTCGTATATACTTGATATTTTGGATTTTTATTTGTCTATCCAAGGATAAATACAAATATTTAATCCACCATAAGGGTGGACAATGGGGCTGGGGCCGACCCCGACCCGCCCCATGACAGTCCTCCCACCCTCACCAGTCGCCCTGAAAAGTTGGCTGTATCTTGCCCCCCTAGTGCATGGCCTCCAACCTTCGACAGAAACACACAAACAGCAATTCATTCTATTAAGCAAACAAGCAAGACTAGCCAAGTATAACACCCCGTATAGAAGACGTTGGAGAAGCCCTCAGAGTTATATCATTTGTTCAGAAGGTTTAGATAATAACCAGCAACATGCCGCCAACCACACGACGAAACTACGACGTTTCTACAACGTTCGAACAAGTGTTAACACATACTAACAAGTCGTAACCAATATAACACGTTGCAACAACGTTCAAATACGTCATTAAAACGTTATAGCAAGATGTAACAACTTGATTATAAGTTGTAACATAGTGGGAAAATATTGACAGTTACATTGTGTTAACAAGCAAGAATATGTATGTAATATGCATATGCTGGAATATGCATGTTCTGATGGGCAGATTTCCATCCTAGGGTTCCCCTTAAGTGGTTCATGCTTTTGTGGGTCGACTCTAGCTCTGTCGAGTACCCTATATATGGTAATAGAATTAGAACCTCTACGTGGTCCACTTTTTTGGGATTCAAGTCGACCTCTTTTATTTCGATTATGCTTTTGGGTATTTATTTTCCAGTAGCTCATGATTCTTTATTGTCAACTTGTTGCACTACTCAACCCACAGATCGACTTCTACGGTTCGAAATTTGTGTCCCAGTTTGTAATTTGGGTTTTGTGCATGTGTTTTGTTATGCTTATTGTGCTCTTTTTCCTTTCCTTTCTTTCTCTCTCTCTCTCTCTCTCTCTCTCTCTCTCTCTCTCTCTCTCTCTCTCTCTCTCTCTCTCTCTCTCTCTCTCTCTCTCTCTCTCTCTCTTTCTCTCTCTCTCTCTCTCTCTCTCTCTCTCTCTCTCTCTCTCTCTCTCTCTCTCTCTCTCTCTCTCTCCCTCTACATAGGTGGGTACAGGAGGAGACGTCTGACTCTGGTTAGCAGGCTTAGATCTTCCTCTTCTCATATCTCATCTAAGTCTTATAAACTACTAGTTTCCCCTAAAACACGACCCCTCTAATCGCTTTAGAACCAGGTCCCCAATTCCTGCAGGGTGAGAAAGGGTGGCGAGTTACAGATCGGTACCCAGTCGATCCTTCCTGTTCGGAGCTCGAACGTGGGCCCAAAACACTCAGTTTCTGTCTCCACACAAATTCCTCCAACCGCCTCGCTACTAAATCCACCAGAGATCCTGCTGGTCGTGTTCCATTTAGTCTCTCCCACGCCTCACATCCATTCCATTCATGGTAACACCCCCTTTCCATATCCCACTCTATCCCCCTCCCTCTCTCTCTCTTTCTCTCTCTCTCTCTCTCCCCTCTCTTTCCCCCTTTTCTTTTATCAAGGTGTTATCTCTCCAAAACCACCTTTGGTCACCTGCTAGTCACCTTTGGTTCCATTTCCTGTTCCCAGGCTAGGGCCGTTCATGTTTGTGGAGGGGCCGTTCATGTTTGTGGAGGGCCGTTCATGTTTGTGGAGGGCCGTTCATGTTTATGGAGGGCCGTTCACTGTGGAGAGCGTTCATGTTTGTGAACATGAACGGTATCCGGTAACGGTATCCGGCTACCGTTACACCCGGCTACAAGAGGGCTTTATGTCCCCGTGTGAGGGCCGGCTACAGTTACACCCGGCTACAAGAGGGCTTTATGTCCCTGTGTGAGGGCCGGCTACAGTTACAGCCGGCTACAAGAGGGCTTTATGTCCCCGTGTGAGGGCCGGCTACAGTTACAGCCGGCTACAAGAGGGCTTTATGTCCCCGTGTGAGGGCCGGCTACAGTTACAGCCGGCTACAAGAGGGCTTTATGTCCCTGTGTGAGGGCCGGCTACCCTTACAGCCGGCCAGCGACAGATAGGGCTTAATGTGCACATATGTCTGGCTGTTCCTTGGCTGCCACCAAAACCATGACCGTGACACAGAGATCACTGGATATATTTCAAGATTATTGTTAGGCGATGAAGATTCCTTCAAAATTATCCTCAAGCTGTGTTTTTGTTATTATTATTATACCGAGAATAATAAGTCTAATTGGCTGGCTGAGGTCACATGACTTCATTGACTAATCAAAACCCGCCTCTGGGTTTGTGACGTCACCGGGAGACGTTGCCCGCCGCCTGCAGGGCGTCAGACGTTCAGAGGTACTTGGCGCTTCGTTGAGCGCGGACGTGCGCCGATTGAGCTCTCGAGGTCTAGGAGCCTCCTTAAGTGGATATACACAGCCTGACAAGTATATAGTGACAACCAAGGACTGCAGTACTTCAGGGAAGTACGAGGATGCCTAATCCAGGGATGTAAGGGCGTCGTGGACCGTGAGTTGATTAGTCTTGGAGAAGTCGAGGGTTAGTGACTACAGCTGGAGGAGTGAGTGACTCGCCGTCAGTGTAACTCCCAAGCATTCAGAGCTGTGGTGATTGGATCACGCCCACTGGGAACTCAGAAGGGAGAAGAGATGCATCCTGATCCTTGAGTGTGGTCACGGTGAAGGAGTACTCGAGGGGACGACGTGTGCAGAGACGACTGGACGAGCCAACGCCCAGGAACTTCACTCAGGGAATGAGCACGGAGATGACGAGGATCTTCACGACGCCTATGAACTTGTAATGTTTCTGGAACGCTGAGGAACGCCGCGAGGAACGGAGTACCCAGTGAACGGCGACTGGAGCCTAGGCGTCTGAGGACAGGATATGTTAAGGTAGATCATTTTTCTCTCCCATATTTCCCTTGGTTGTTAGGCAAGATAGGCCTATTGTTAAGCTTAGGCATTTATTAGAGAGCATATAAGTCATAGGAGTAGATTAGGCCGTGGGACAGCACGTATATATTATTCTACTGTGTGAAGACAGCGTGTGGCCGGGCTTGTGAAGGAATGAGGAGCGACGCTGATGAAGCTGCCCAGTGAAGGGGGCGGTGATCCCTTTAAATTAATTCATCAGATGATGCGAGCTGCTGTCATAATTATTATTATTATTTCCATAAGTCTATACATGTATCTCGTGTGTTGTAGTTTACTTTGAGTAAACTTTTTATTGTTTGATCACTGCTTTTGGTGTAATCTCCATCTCATTGAGCTTTGTGATAAATGACATATGATTATACTGTACTGTTACTGGCATGACATAGAGAGAGACCCTGTGTTGGCAACACATTAGATTTGAACACTGGTACTGGCATTCCCTATAGAGTGACCCTGAGATGGCAACATGACTGTACATTTGAATCCTAGCACTGGCAGCACATAGTACGGTCCTAGGCTGCTGTAAGTAAATTATATTCGAACTAACGGCGTTGCTGAGACGCTGAGAGAATTACCCAGCTGGGGGACCAGAAGGTAAGAGGTGGAAGTGAGGCTACGGCCAGAAGTCCGGCAAATTTTCTGCACGCATAGGTGGGCAGGGCCGGTGGGGGAGTCACATACTGCAGGATTGAGCTTAGCAGTGTGGGCTGGGCATTCTCCTCTCCCCCTTGGGTCCAAGGTCAAATGGTGGTGGCCGGTCTTGAGGCATGACTAGTAGAGCTCCCTAAGGGTGATATGTGATACCCTAGTGGAGGGAGCGAAGACCCATGGCGTGAGGTTATAGCATCAGTAGCACGATCCCCCGCTGTTTAACCGTAACCTCATGTAACAATATATATATATATATATATATATATATATATATATATATATATATATATATTGACACCTCACCTTTCGTTCATTAATAGTGTACATTGATTTTTCATTCTTCAATTGCACTTTCTTTTGTTTATTTATATTCAAAATTTATCTAAATATCACACTTTTGATTAATTTGTATAAATATATCGAATCTATGCATTTAGATAGGCTATCAGATATCGCAGGAACACAGATACATAAACAAAGGCAAATGCTCATACAGGGCAAGATATTTTGGCTTTAATAATTTTTTGTTAATAAGAAATAATAATACAATTTAGTACAAAATGGGCATTTGTTTTTTCTTTTATTTAATTACATTTGAGAGTCCGATACCAGTATTTTTACTCAGTCAATTGAACGATCGATCTAGTGTTGATCGATTGTTCAATAAATGCGCTCAATCGGGAGGGCGTTATTAATTTTGTTGTTGTTGTTTGTTGACAGCGCCTCTGGTGGCCGTATACGCAGTGAGAGGTCAGACAGCCCGCCTGCCCTGTAACTTAACAACAGCTCCTGAAGATCCCGTGATTGTGGTCCTTTGGTACAAGAACGGCACTAAGATTCCAGTCTTCAGGTGAGATCTTTTATATATATATATATTTCTTCTTCGAGGATTTCTTCTTATTTTCTTCTTCGAGGATGTGGGTCCCTTTAATTAAACCAGTGGTGGTACCCTTCATATATATATATATATATATATATATATATATATATATATATATATATATATATATATATATATATATATATATATATATATATATATATATATATTGGTGTATACTGGCAGCAGGTTTTCTTTTAAACATGTATCATTGAATATGACCGCATATTCTGTATTTACTATTTTCTGATTTAGGGCTTCTATCCCTCTATTTTCTTAGCATCAGGGCTTAGCTGAAATAGGAGTTCTCCAAAACTCATTTTCGTAATTTCCAGGTGAAGAAAAGAAGTGAATTACTATAGGATGTATTACACTTATTTATACAATTTGCACAACGTTTAGAACCTCCATGGTTCATTCTCAAGTGAAGAGATTTTTCAGGACTGGTTGATTTTATACCCGCACTGGGTCAGGTGATAAGACAATAAAGGTGAAAACATGGGGGGATACATAAGGGATAAATGGGGGGTGAAACATAAGAACATAAGAATAGAGGTAGCTGCGGAAGGCCTATTGGCCCATACGAGGCAGCTCCTATGTACATACAAAGATTAATCAAGTGTAATTGGCTATCTATATATATATATATATATATATATATATATATATATATATATATATATATATATATATATATATATATATGTCGTACCTAGTAGCCAGAGCGCACTTCTCAGCCTACTATGCAAGGCCCGATTTGCCTAATAAGCCAAGTTTTCATGAATTAATTGTTTTTCGACTACCTAACCTAACTTTTTCGGCTACCTAACCTAACCTAACCTATAAAGATAGGTTAGGTAGGTTTGGTCATATATCTACGTTAATTTTAACTCCAATAAAAAAAATTGTCCTCATACATAATGAGGACAATTATCATTTCATAAGAAAAAAAATTAGAGAAAATATATTAATTCAGGAAAACTTGGCTTATTAGGCAAATCAAGATACCACTTTTTAGTTTTCAAGATTTTGTTATGCCTTTTTTTTATTATTGTTGTATCTTTTTAAGTAATTAATGTTTATCATCCAATTTTAGTATCTGTCAATGTTTTCTGCATAGGAATCATGGGAAATTGACTATGTGAGGCTGGAATGAGAATTGGCAAAAGAAGATTGTTTTTTTTTTTTCTCACATGTGTATCATTAAATTTAGTTTTTCCAAATATATGTGGCGAAACAAGACATTTATTTGGCCGAAAAGGTTAAATAGACTTTTTTCTCCTGACATAGTTTTCAAATCGTGAACTATCTTTAAACACTAACTCCCTCCACATGGTTGCCGCTTCAACTCTTCAGGTAAAAGTCTCCTCTACACAGACTACAAACACAAGCTATCTATCTCCATCCAGGCAACAATGCACAAGCAGCAACAAAGCTACATTTATAAGCACAAGTCATCAGCTATCAGGAGGTAGCCAACCCCCTATTCCCGTATCCCAAAAGAATTACGTACATTTCCCTTCAATAGATTGTGATGGACGAATTTCACTTATACTTAAACAATAAATCATAAGGTCCCACAAATTCATCAAACCACATACATACATTCATACACGATATACACTTAGGTTTTGAGATGCTATATGTGGTCCTGATCGATTTTTGGCGCGATGCATATGCAGTTGACAATGCAATTTCCTTTTCCTTCCCCCTCGATGATGGATAAGGCAGTGGTCACGCTGTTATAAAGTGGAATTTCACCTGCATTCCACGATGTTATAAAACGGATGTTCAGCTGCATTCCACGATGTTATAAAACGGATGTTCAGCTGCATTCCACGATGTTATAAAGTGGAAGTTCACCTGCATTCCACGATGTTATAAAACGGATGTTCAGCTGCATTCCACGATGTTATAAAGTGGAAGTTCACCTGCATTCCACGATGTTATAAAACGGATGTTCAGCTGCATTCCACGATGTTATGAAGTAGAAGCTCAGCTGCATTCCATGATGTTATGAAGCTGAAGTCAAATGTTGTACTGCCAATATTTTTTTTCATGTGCTTTCAATAAGATTTCAATAATCTTTTATTTTTTTTTTACCAATAAGCTATGGTGAAATTCTTCTTCCGATGTTCAAGTTGGTGGAGAGGTCAAAGCATCAATAACATTGCTATTGCCTCTCCTCAGATCACACACACACACACACACACACACACACACACACACACACACACACACACACACACACACACACACACACACACACACATGTTTTCAGGGCATGTTTCGATGTTTCTGGGCTATTTGAAGCTGCCTATAACTCGTCACCAACCATTATCACCAACACCCAACAACCATTACCACAAACACCCAACAACCAGAGACATCAACAAGCAACCACTACCAACAATCACAAATACCACCAACAACAAACATCAGCCACTACTACCAACAACTAATACCTGCACAAACAACCTCCATCAATCACTACCATCAACAACAACCAAACAACCACAATCAACAACAATCACAACCACCAACAACCACAACCACGAAGAAACACAATTAACAACCACTGCCACCAACAACCACAATTACCAATAACAACCACTACTACCAACAACAACCTCTACCACCAACAATCACAACCACCATCAATCACTACCACCAATATCCACCAACAACCACAACCACCAGCAAACACTATCACTAACAACCAGTACCACCAACAACCAGTACCACCAAAAACCTCTACCACCAACAACCACTACCATCAACCAACAACAACCACCAACAACCACCAACAACAACAACCACCACCAACAAGAACCACCACCAACAACCACCACCACCAACAACAACCACCAACAACAACAACCACTACCACTAACAACCACTACCACTAACAACCACTACCACTAACAACCACTACCACTAACAACCACTACCACCAACAACCACTACCATCAACCACCAACAATCATTACCACTAACAACCACTACCACTAACAACCAATGCCTGGACAAACAACAACTACTACCACAAACATCCAACAGCCACAGACATCAATCAACAAACAATAACAACAATCACAAATACCACCAACAACACCAACCATCAAACACTACTCTCAACAACAACCAAACAACAACAGCCACCAACAACCACAACCATCAACAACCACAACCACCAACAATCACAACTATCAACAACCACTAACACCAACAACCACTAACACCAACAACCACTAACATCAACAATGACTAACACCAACAACCATCACCAACACCCTTCACCAATCCCTACACCAACAATCACTACCACCAACAACCACTACCACCAACAACCACTACCACCAACAATCATCAACAACAACGACCACTACCACCAACAACTACTACCACCAACAATCATCAACAACAACGACCACTACCACCAACAATCATCAACAACAACGACCACTACCACCAACAATCATCAACAACAACGACCACTACCAACAACGACCACTACCACCACCAACAACCACTACCACCAACAATCATCAACAACAACGACCACTACCACCAACAATCATCAACAACAACGACCACTACCACCAACGACCACTACCACCAACGACCACTACCACCAACAACAACCACTACCACCAACAACAACCACTACAACCAACAACAACCACTACCACCAACAACCACTACCACCAACAATCATCAACAACAACGATCACTACCAACAACGACCACTACCACCAATGACCACTACCATCAACGACCACTACCACCAACAACAACCACTACCAGCAACGACCACTACCACCAACGACCACTACCACCAACAACCACTACCACCAACAATCATCAACAACAACGACCACTACCAACAACGACCACTACCACCACCAACAACCACTGTCATCAACAACAACGACCACTACCAATAACGACCACTACCACCACCAACAACCACTGTCATCAACAACAACGACCACTACCAATAACGACCACTACCACCAACAACTACTACCACCAACAATCATCAACAACAACGACCACTACCACCAACAACCACTACCACCAACAACAACCACTACCAGCAACGAACACTACCACCAACGACCACTACCACCACCAACAACGACCATTACCACCACCAACAACCACTAACACCAACAACCACTACCACCAACGACCACTACCACCAACAGCCACTACCACCAACAGCCACTACCACCACCAGCCACTACCACCACCAACAACCACTACCAGCAACGACCTCTACCACCACCAACAACCACTACCACCAACGACCACTACCACCAACGACCACTACCACCAACGACCACTACCACCAACGACCACTACCACCACCAACAACCACTATCACCAACGACCACTACCACCAACAACCACTACCACCAACGACCACTACCATCAACGACCACTACCACCACCAACAACCACTAACACCAACGACCACTACCACCACCAACAACCACTACCACCAACGACCACTACCACGACCAACAACCACTAACAACCACTACCACCACCAACGACCACTACCACCACCAACGACCACTACCACCAACAACCACTACCACCACCAACGACCACTACCACCACCAACAACCACTACCACCACCAACAACCACTACCACCACCAACGACCACTACCACCACCAACAACCACTACCACCACCAACGACCACTACCACCACCAACAACCACTACCACCACCAACAACCACTACCACCACCAACGACCACTACCACCAACGACCACTACCACCAACAACCACTACCACCAACAACCACTACCACCAACAACCACTACCACCAACCACCATTACCACCATAAAAAATAAATTAATTAATAATAATAAATAACTAAATAAATAAATAAAATTAAAATAAAATAAAAATTAAATAAAATTAAAACTCAATAAAAATTAAATCAATAAAAAATTAATAAATAATAACTAAATAAATAAATAAATAACCTAACTACTAGCCTGAGGTGGTGGTGAACCCGCAGACCCGCAGACCCACGATCACAGGGAGTGGACTTGTCAGGGAAAAGCGCCAAGCCGTCAGTCACACATTGCACTGATATCATCCCTATTATAGTACTTGGAGGGGATCAGGATCAGGATTAGGGATGGAGGCCTGGTCGACGACCGGGCCGCGGGGACGCTAAGCCCCGGAAACACCTCAAGGTAACGTCAAGGGACGGGGGGAAGGAATGGTGCTCCCCAGCGCTCTAGGACGCTCGGGGATTGAGCTCTGGCCTGCATAAAGCGAGACCGTCACCCTTCACGATGGGTCGGTTTTTATTCCTTTTTACATTTTGTTTTGTATTGTTTTAATTTTTTCTGACGTTCCGCAACGAGTTTTTCAATATCATTAATTGCTGTCAATACATTTTACTCAAGTCCAATAACTTCGACTGGGCCTTATTGCCCTCGTCCAGGAACGGTGATTTTTACGTGGTGTTTTTCGGTGAGTTTCTTTATTGTATCACCCTTGGGGCCAAGGATCACTTTCCTGTATTCTTCTCCGACTTCTATGGACTTTTAAATGGTCTTTTTCTGATGTTACGCCACGAGTTCTTCAATATCATTAATTGCTGACAGTACATTTTCCTCAAGTCCAATAACTTCTGTTGGGCCTTATTCCCCTCGTGCGGGAACGTTGATGTGGACTTGGTGTTTTTCGGTGAGTTTGTTTATTGTATCACCCTTGGGCCCAAGGATCACTTTCCTGTATTTTTCTCCGACTTGTATGGTCTTTTAAATGCCCTTCGCTGCCAGTTCCTCTCTGGCTTTAGCTGCCTCCTCCCGTTTGGCCTTTCTCTCCTCCCGTTTGGCCTTTTCCTCCTCCCGTTTGGCCTTTCTCTCCTCCCGTTTGGCCTTTTCCTCCTCCCGTTTGGCCTTTTCCTCCTCCCGTTTGGCCTTTTCCTCCTCCCGTTTGGCCTTTTCCTCCTCCCGTTGGGCCAAAAGTTTTTTATGGTCCTCAATAATTAAATTAATTTTACTAATGGCCTTTTCAACATTTGTCTTATATCCTTCAACAATTGTGTCTCTGAGGCACTGTTCTTTTGTCGGTATTATTATCTTGACCTAAAATGTCTTTTATATATCGGAACGGGTTTTACCTTTCGGGCCTATTATAACCGACCGGAAGTCGGGCGGGACAAATAATAACCGAGAAAGTTTCCTATCATCTTCACTTCGTCCATGGGCCGAGTTTGTCTTGACGGGGTTACCGTTTTCGGTTTTGTGTTCTCCTCCGGGAGTGTTACCGGAGCTTATGGGCTCTGATCCTTCTTCCGTTGGTGTTGTCGATCCCGTTTTGGGTTTTAGGGCATCACCGGTATTACGGCGTTTGTTTTCTACTGTCACCTAACCATTGCCAGGTGAATTATTGGCCTTAACAGCCACAGAATTTTTATCGTGTTTGGCCTCTCCTGACGGTTGGAGGGGGTTGATGTCCTTTGACGGTTGGAGGGGGTTGGCGGCTTGCACGCCGCGGACATTGAGGTTTTCGGTTGGCCTAATCTGTTTTGTGGCAGGAATCTCACTTCCTCCACGATCAATCAAGTCATTTTTATTTTATGGTGTCCCATTTTTCTCATCTGCCATTGGAGTGCGAGAAATAGAAGCCCGACTTGCTGCTATTTTTGGAGTCTTCAAGAGGCAACTGTTTCTCTCACGAGCCTTTTTGTTGTAGTATTAAAGAAGTGTTAACATAAATATCACAATCATTATGATATGAACCCCGAGGCTTACAAAGCCTGTTTTTTGTGGGTCGGGTCTCACACCCATAATTACCAAATGGGCTTTTAGCTGGTCAATGTATTGCCTCATATTCATTGTAGTTGTGTCTCTACGAAGGCTAAATTACGCCAAGAAGCTGTTGGCTTCATCCACCCAGCCTGGAGCAGATGGCAGCGGCATTTCGTGCCTTGAAACGCCTCGAATCCGCTCCATCAAAATATTCGTCAGTGGGGAGGCTTCCGCCCGGGTTTGTTCGTGTCTCAAAATTTACTATTTTAACACCCTCCCATAACTGATGTTTTCTTATCGTATGGCGAAGAAGCTAATGATTCCGAAGACAATAATGCATAAAACAGTTTTGAGTAGTTGAGGCATCTTTAGATGAGGCATCTTCAGATATCTAGAATATTGAAAACAGTCTCCGACCGTGTACTTGTAACATTAGAATACAGGATGAGGGATATATAGTAAGCTTAGAAGAAATCTACTAAGGTAGAATTTTCCTGGGATTTGTACGTGATGTGGATACGTCCTGTGATAAGACACAGTAACTAGAGAGCCCGGGGTAGTAGAGAGCGCGCGTAGGTGGCTTAGGAAGCATACTGTAGAGCTGGGGTATCCAGAGGGTACAAAAGTAGCAGGGGTTGTAGGTACCACAGGATGTAGGGAGTCTTTGTGATCATTGGGAACACAAGGTGTTAAGATCCTGGACCACCATTAGTAACGTTACTATGATTGTGTGTGGTGATTTAGGTGTGGCTGTGTGTGGGGGGGGGGAGTGTTTGTGTGTGTGTGTGTGTGTGTGTTTCACTGCAATGCCAACAATCTAATGTTGCTAGTATTGACTGTGGTGTTAAATAGGGGTGCCAGTATTGACTGGTGTCATCAGTGGTGCTTTCGTTGGTTAGTATTAACAGTGAGCCTAGTATTGATCGTGGTGTTAACAGTAGTGATTGACAGTCCTAGATTGTGTGCTTCGTTTCCTGTATGTAGCATTTCTGTGATGAGTTTCATATTATCTCTGTGCTGGCTAAATAACAATGTCTGGATCTAGAGTCGGTTTGGATGATGACATCTTGTAAATTATTCTCAATTGCATAATTGATGGCCACTTTTAGGATATATAATTATGTTTGCAATGTTGAGCACCTACTATTCATGCTCCAGTAAGGGGAACGAGTGAGGCGCGGGGCATTAAGTAGGCAAGAAAGAAGTGAGGATCAGGAAGGAAGAAATTCCTAAAGGAAGGTAAGAACAAGAAGAAGGGTACGGATGGGATGGGTGTAATAATGGGGTGTAAAATGGGATAATAATGGGGTTTAAGAATGAATTTCTTTCTTAAACGAAAAGAAAGAACGAAATAGGCAGAGAAAAGGTGGTGGGTAGGTTCATGTCAGATCACGTTTGGTAGAAAGGTTAGAGTATTTAAGTACTGTGAAAGGGAAGAGTGAACAGCAACACAGCCGGGACTGAGGTTCATGTTGGGAAGGTTGTGTGTCACAGCAGAGTCGACCAGACGGCGTCTGTGTAGAGTACAGAGGCAGGGAAGATTATTTTAGAAGAAGACCAATCAATAAGATGGTTAGAGTTCCTAACATGACAGAAGAGAGATACCAAACATGATTGAAAACAAACAGGGGCTACAAATTAGTTCCTTTAAAATGTCTTAGATCTATGTTCCGCCGACGTTCTCTGTCTTGCCTTGGGAATTGAGCCCCATACCTTCCGGTTGTGCCTTGCCTACGCAGGCCACTGCGCTATAGGAAAGGTGACTGCCTTGGGACTGTTTGATCACACCTGCGAATGTGTCATTATATTACACAGTTATGACGTGTTTACAAGATATAAAAATACATTAAAGCGAATACACAATCTACACTATTATCATAATTGAATTACACTACACCATTATACATGGTATACAAGTACACCGAGAGGTGTATCCTACTTTGTCGGTGTATATTCACTGAGGTTTACTTTATTCCAGAACTTTATATAGGAATACAGTAGACATGTTTATTGGCCTATACGTTGTCACCTCAGCCTTAACAACTCCCCTTCGGTTGAAATGCCTGAAAACAATAAGATAACCCGGCACGAAACTCAAACTTTCGAAAGTGTTTCTCGAATTAAGTGTCAACACCCTTCTCTTGGTCCCCTTCTGCAGTGTGGATTTTCGCTCACGAGGCCTCCAGGAGGCAGGAAGTGGGAGCACGCGCCCCTCGGACGCGTTTGGGGGCCGCGCCACCTTCCAGGAGCAGCAAGGTGGGTGGAGCTGGGTCCTGGTGGTGCGGGAGGTGGAGTTCACTGACCAAGGAGAGTTTCGCTGCCGCCTCGACTTCCAGTCTTCGCCCACACACAACGGCAGAGTCCTACTTCGCGTGGTTGGTGAGTACTGATGTCTCGCCTGGAGTTAGTAGGGGAAAAAATATATATGTAGTTTGTCTTTTTTTTTATGTATGTTTGTGTTTGTGTGTGTGTGTGTGTGTGTGTGTGTGTGTGTGTGTGTGTGTGTGTGTGTGTGTACTCACTTATTTGTGTCTGCAGGATCGAACATTGAATCTAGGATTCCGCCTTTCTAGCCGTCGGTTGTTTACAGCAATGACTCCGGTCTTATTTCCCTATCATACCTAGTTTTAAAATTATGAAAAGTTTGCTTCCACAACGTGCTCCTTGAGTGCATTCCATTTTTCCACTACTCTCACGCTAAATGAAAATTTCCTAACATCTCTGTGATTCATCTGAATTTCCAGCTTCCATCCTTGTCTCCTCGTTCTGTTATTATTCCGTGTGAAAGTTTCTTCTATTTCAACTCTGTTGATTCCCCCGAGTATTTTTTATGTTCCTATCATATTCCCTCTCCCCCTTTTTTTTTTTTAGTGTCGCCAGGCCCAGTTTCTTCAGACGCTCTTCAAACCTCATCCCTCGTAACTCAGGGACGAGCCTCGTCGCAAACTTGAGTCTTTTCCAGTTTCCTTTTGTGTTTTTTCAGGTGGGGACTCTATAATGGCGCAGCATACTCTAAGACTGGTCTCACGTAGGCAGTGTAAAGCGCCCTAAATGCCTCCATACGTAGGTTTCTGAATAATGTTCTAACTTTTGCCAGTGTAGAGTACGCTGCTGTCGTTATCCTATTTATATGTGCCTCAGGAGATAGATTAGGTGTTACGTCCACTCCCAGGTCTCTTTCTCTGTTGTTGTTGTTGAAGATTCGCTACTTGGAACAAAAAGTTCCAGGTAGCGCGGGCTATGGTGTCTCTCTTTCTCGAATCGTCACAGGTAGGTAGTTTCCCCTTCATTGTGTGTACTGTCCCTTTGGTCTCCTATAACCTAATACCATTTCCATAACTGTTAATTTGCTCGTGTTGAACTCCACTATTCATTTTTCTGACCATCTCTGGAACTTATTTAAATCCTCTTGGAGGATCTTACAATCCTCATCTGACACAACTCTTCTCATTAATTTTGCGTCATCCGCGAACATCGACATACAGAACTTTACTCCTGTAAACATGTCATTAACATATATTTGGAATAAACCTGGTCTCAACACCGATCCTTGAGGTACTCCACTTGTTACTATTCGTCTGGCCGACCTGGCCAGTCCGACCTGGTAGTTCCTTACTCATGCTAGGGCCTTTCTACTTGCTCCCGCCTGCCTTTCAAGTTTGAATAGCAGTCTCATGTGTGGTACTGTATCAAAGGCCTTTTGGCTGTCTAGAAATATGCAGTCTCCACACCCTTCCATGTCCTGCCTTATTCTTGTTATTTTATCATAGAATTCCAGGAGATTTTTCAGGCATGATTTCCCTTCCCTGAACAGTGAAACATCGGTGTTGATGTTTGTTTACAAACCTAATGTTCTCCAGGTGTGCAACAAGTCTTAGCCTTATTATTCTTTCAATTATTTTGCAAGGGATGCTTGTCAGTGATACAGGTCTGTAGTTGAGTGTCTCCTCCCTATCCCCTTTCTTGAAAATTGGTACCACATTTGTCTTCTTCCAGCAACTGGGCAATTCTTTCGTTATAAATGACTCATTAAAGATCCTTACCAGAGGCAAGCTAAGGGCCTGCGCTGCCTCGTATAGTATCCACGGTGATACTTTGTCTGGCCCAACCGCTTTAGTATTGTCAACTGTTTCATTATCTCCTCTGCTGTCGCCTCTATATTTGATAGTCTTTCCCCGTAGGGTAATCTCTTCTAACAATGGGAGCTGCTCAGGCTCGGTTGTGAACACTCCATGGAAGCTGGCATTCAGTGCCTCGCAGATTTCATTGTCACTTTCAGTATATACCCCCCCCCCCTGTTTTCCTTAATCTTGTCACTTGGTCATTCACCTACATTTTCCTTCTCATACGGCTGTGAAGTAATTTAGGTTGCTTTTTCGCTTTGATCGCAATATCGTTCTCATAATTTCTTTTTGATACTCTTCTTATGTTAATGTAATCGTTCCTAGCTCTATTGCATCTGATCCTGTTGTCCTCTGTCCTTTGTCTTCTGTACTTCTTCCACTCCCTCCTTCTTCTCATTTTTGCTTCCTGACACTGTCTGTTAAACCATAGGTTATTATATCTCCTCCTACTTCTTGTCTTCACTATTGGTATAATAGTATATCCCCTCCTACTCTTTGGCCTCTGCATTTCCATATGACTAGGTTCATCATATCCTGGACTGTTTTTCCTCTAATTTTTTCCTCCCACTGCACTTCTCCCAGATAGTCCCTTATCCTCTCGTAATCCCCTTTCCTGTAGTTTTTTGTTTTGCAGGGATATTCCTGCGCGGGCCCTAAGCCTCTGGCTGGCCCACTAAGTGTTGCTTGTTTCTGTTTTACTTGGGCGGAGTATGAGTGTTTAGGACTCGTATGGTCGCTTCAGTAAGATTTTGCCATATGTGTTTAACAACTTCTTCTGCTCTGTTGAATCTAAGTTGAAATCTTAATGGGTTTGTAACTGGGCACTGTGTTAGATAATGTTCCAGTGGTCTGTCGGGCATTTCTCCACAGTGCTGACATTTCCTCTCATCTTCCGGAACCTGTAAGCCTATTTCCCATGCACATGGGTATCCAAGCCAGATGCACTGCAAATGTACTTCTGTTGTTCTACTGCTCCCTGTCATCAAACTAAGGGGGGTATGTAGTTGGTTGAATTCTTGTACCAACCCGCAGATCCTGATGTTGCAACTGCTGTGTTGTGGTCACTGTACATCTTTTGCATTGCTCTGTTTCTTATTACTTTCTTAATCTGTATTAGACTGTGGTATGTAAATATCAACAGTTCTTCTCTTAGTTGCAAGTTTTGCAGCTTCGTCTGCAATGTCATTTCCTATTATTCCCACATGACTTGGCACCCAGTTGATAAGTACCCGTCGGCTTTGTCATTTGAGTGTTTGCATTAATGTTAAGACATTTGTGATCAGATGGATGTTATCACATATGTGTTCTTATTGCAAGGTTTCTATGGCGGTTTTTCCTGTAGTTAATTCTCCTTTCCCAAACCTCTTGTTCAGTAGTCATAATCTTAAGTTCCATCATGTAGTCAAAGACTAGGACACAATGGTCACTGGCTCCTAGTGGTATTTCATGTTCCAAATTCTCGATGTCTTCTACGTTCTGGGTGAAAATCGGGTCTAATAGGCTCGGTGCATCCCCCTCCTCTTTTCTTTGTGTCTTCCTTCACATGCTGTGTTAGGAAATTCCTGTCTGTAACGTCTACTAACTCTGCTTCCCGAGTTTTCTCTCCGCCTTGGGGATTTCTGGTGTCCCAATTGATCTCTCCATGATTTAGGTCCCCCATGACCAGCAGTTTCGCTCTCATTATGTGAGCTAGTGTTGCTGCCTTCTGCTGTTCATCTAAACATGCCTTGTTGTTGTCATCATACTCCTGCCTGGGTCTTCTACTGTTTGGTGGGGGATTGTAGATCCCCCACAGATGTACTCACCTAGATGTATTCACCTAGTTGTGCTTGCGGGGGGTTGAGAGATAGCTTTTTCGGCTTTTCCGGCCTTAACTGTCAATCAGTCAACGGAGTTTTTTACACACACACACACACCACATTGATTGACAGCTGAGAGGTGGAATCAAAGAGCCAGAGCGCAACCCCCCAAGCACAACTAGGTGAGTACAACTAGGTGATTACACACACACACACACACACACACACACACACACACACACACACACACTCACACACACACACACACACACACACACACACACACACACACACACACACACACACATACACACAAACACAGTTATCTTTTTCTCACGATCTTGAGTCTACTGGGCTCTATCATATCTACACTTCAAACTGTGTATGGAGTCAGCCTCCACCACATCACTGCCTAATGCATTCCATCCGTTAACTACTCTAACACTGAAAACGTTCTAACTAAACGAGTGCCTGTGACTGTGTGGACAGCACGCTGGACACGTAATCCTGTGGATCGGGTTCGATTCCCGACGCCGGCGAGGAACAATGGGCAGAGTTTCTTTCACCCTGATGCATCTGTTCACCCAGCAGTAAATAGGTACCTGGGAGTTAGTCAGGTGCTACAGGCTGCTTCCTGGGTGCGTGCGTGTGTGTGTGTGGGGGGAATTTAGTAGTTATCTTATCTTGAGGGTTATCTTGAGATGATTTTGGGGCTTTGCGTCCCCGCGGCCCGGTCCTCGACCAGGCCTCCTTTTTGTTACACACCCCCCCCCCCAGGAAGCAGCCCGTAGCCGCTGACTTTCTCCCAGGTACCTATTTACTGCTAGGTGAACAGGTGCATCAGGGTGAAAGAAAAATTTTGCCCATTTGTCTCCGCCTTCACCGGGGATCGAACCCGGAACCTCAGGACTACGAATCCGAAGCGCTGTTCACCCAGCTGTTAGCTAGTAATAGTTGATTTACAGTTTAGAGGCGGGCCGAAAGAGCAGAGCTCAACCCCCGCAGGCACAACTAGGTGAATACAACTAAGTGAATACACACACACACACACACACACACACACACACGCCAGGATGTAGCCGTAGCAACTGTCTAAGGTACGTACTTTCTGCTAGGTGAACAGAGGTGTTATCAGGTGAAAGAAACTCTCTCTCTCACTTTCTCTCCCTCTCTCCTCCCCCCCCCACCCTCTCTCTCTCTCTCTCTCTCTCTCTCTCTCTCTCTCTCTCTCTCTCTCTCTCTCTCTCTCTCTCTCTCTCTCTCTCTCTCTCTCTCTCTCTCTCTCTCGTGGTGGAGAGTCTACAATAATTTCTACAATGTTTCTACAATACAATAGTTTCTACAATGTTTCTACAATACAATAGTTTCTACAATGGTTCTACAATACAATAGTTTCTACAATGTTTCTACAATACAATAGTTTCTACAATGTTTCTACAATGTTTCTACAATACAATAGTTTCTACAATGTTTCTACAATACAATAGTGTCCACAATGTTTCTAGGTTTCATTCTTGGACTTGGTACAACTTCCTCTTCCCCTCTCCATCAGTCATGCCATCTCTTGCCCTTATCCACTCCTGATATTAATGTCTTGCCAGTATTTTCGACATTCAATTTATCTTTAAAAATGCCTTTCAATCACTTGCTTTTCTCAGTTTCACTACAGTATTACAAAATAAACGCGTGTGTGCATTCCCCTTGGAATGCAATTTTCCCTGGCATTCCCCCATGCAAGGGGGGAATACATTCCCCTTGGAATGAATGGAATGCAAGGGAGGAATATGTCATTCCTCTCCGTAAATATGAAAACTTCCAAACTGCTGGAAAATGGCTAATGACTAAAAATACAATAAAGGGAGAATACAGTAACTGTTAAGCCACTGACCAGCATCTTTAATACGTATCTCCCTTCCTTTCCCTGCTAGTTCTAGTAGAGAACGACCCATAATGCTTTATTGCATTTAACTCTGCAATCTCCCTTAACTCATTCACTTGTTTGCAACGCGTATGATGCAGACATTTATCCAAGATATTTTTTTTTGGGGGGGAGGGGGGCTCATCTTGATCTCTAGTTTTCATCAATAATCTGTATTTCTTAATTTTTTCGAAAATGGTCTTTTTGTCAAGCGTTATCTTGAGGTTATCTTGAGATGATTTCGCAGCAACGCGTTCCCGCGGCCCAGTCCTCGACCAGGCCTCTTTTTTTTTTTTTTTTTTTTTTTGTTACACACCCCCAATGAAGCAGCCCGTAGCAGCTGTCTAACTTCCAGGTACCTATTTTCTACTAGGTAACAGGCGCATCAGGGTGAAAGAAACATTTTGCCCATTTGTCTCCGACTCCACCGGGCTAGAAAAAATCAATTTAGAACGGCTAAATTTTATCTCAAAACACCAGCACGATTTTATCAACGGGAAATCCATGCTGCTAGACGAGCGCTTTAAAGTTCAATAATAAGATGATGGAAATCAAAAAAAGTCATTGGAGAATGGGCAGGCTGCATGTTCCTCGACTAACAGAAGGCATTCGATACTGTCCAGCACAGGAGACTCCTACTCTGTGTAGTGAAGCACGCTGATGTATCTAAGGTATCTTAGAGTGAAAGAGTATCTATTCGGAAGGAAACAAAGGGTTATAGAGAGCGGGGATATAAAATTTAAGAGACTTTACGCGTGGAATACCACAAGTATACCTTATCTTGAGGTTATCTTGAGATGATTTCGGGGCTTTTAGTGTCCCTGCGGCCCGGTCCTCGACCAGGCCTCCACCCCCAGGAAGCAGCCCGTGACAGCTGACTAACTCTCAGGTACCTATTTACTACTATTTACCTCGCAAAAGATTTTGAACACGCCCCATAAATGTCCTGAATAATGGCTACTAGACTTTAACCCAACTAAATGCATAAAAAAATATGAGGAATGGAAGAGGAACCGCAAAAAAACAAAACCCTGAAGTAACAGACGTTTCAGGCTGAAAAGGAGAAAGACACGAGAGAAGAAATAATCCCAAATCAAACGGCAGAACAGACAAGAGCAAGGAAGGGAACTATCAGGGGGGGAAAGCACCAAGTCATTACGACTATACAGCACTTGGAAGGGGTCAGGGTAAGGATTTGGGATGGGACGGTGGGAAGGAATGGTGCCCAACCACTTGGACGATTGACTAACGGCTGCAACACACGCCACATACTGGCCTGTGTTCAGCTACCCATCAGAAACTTGGGAAAAAGGAACTTTTCTGGCCCTGTACACATCAAAGGTGAGACCTTCTCTTGAGTATGCATCACCTGCATGGAACCCTGACCTGGAAAAAAACAAGGAAACTAGAAAAGGTTCAAAGAGATGAGAGAGGGTGGAGATTGGGACAGAGAGTGGAGATTGGGAGAGAGGGTAGAGATTGGGAGAGAGAGTGGAGATTGGGAGAGAGGGTGGAGATTGGGAGAGAGGGTGGAGATTGGGGGGAGATTGGGGGAGAGGGTACAGATTGAAATCCTGAATACCCCTCCTCTTTTATATATATATATATATATATATATATATATATATATATATATATATATATATATATATATATATATATATATATTTATATATATATATTGTCTGAGAACGCTCTCGAACTTGCATCCTTCCTCAATTAGACAACGAACGGAAGATACAAGATACAAGGAGGCAGCTGTCTTAAGAAATGAAAAGAAGCGGAAGAAAGTCTTAAGGTTCAGTCAATAAGAAGGGAGGAAAAGCGGCAGCTGTGGCCACAGAACAAGGCGATTCGAGGCAAAGAGAGCGTGATACGAGGTTAGTATCACACAGGAAACAGCAGGAAAAATATTAGATAAAACAGACAGCAGTCGACATTCTAATTCAACGAGATGAAACAGAACAGAGAACTAACCCAGTTATGAGAAACTAACTCATTTCACCCTGAATATAATGACATCAAAGGGAAATAAAAAATGGGACAATGATGTTGAATGGTTATAGGGAATTGTTGGTCAATGGTTATAGGGACATGTTGGTCAATGGTTATTAGGGACGTGTTGGTCAATGGTTATAGGGACATGTTGGTCAATGG